>NC_077223.1:111712961-111783093 GCF_024763615.1 Phlebotomus papatasi
ACTGAAAGGCAATTATGTAAAAATACCCGGTTTAGGAGTGTTGCCAGAAGTAGAGAATTAGTATCCAAACGAAACCATATCTGTTGATTGATTTTTGTGAAAGAGCATATTGACGGCTCCATTTCATACTATTCTAAGTCGACTTAGAATTATATTACTCCGAGAGATATGTTGTTCTTGGGACCAAGATCTACAACTGGTGAAAATTTGGTGGTCATCCGGCGTTCGGGTAACGAAATATTCAATTTTTTCGAAAAAAAAAATTTAAACGGGCAGCATAGGAAATCGCCAACTTCAAATGGCTATCCTGAAATGTTGTCATTCTGAGATAGAATAGTATGGAATGGAACCGTCGATATGCAGAAACACCTGTAATTCTAGAATAATATTCTTTGAATAGGTGTATTCCTGTTTAATATCAGAGGATACGACATAACAAAATATTGGATGTCCCAAAAGTCAAGAATTTTGTCCTTGATACATAATTAAGAACGTAAATCTTAGCGGTGGTAATTTTATAGTATGAGGTTACTTTTTGCGAAGTGGCGTATGATCTGTATATGGAATATCAGATAATATAAACCAATTTGTTTACAAGGATATCTTTGGACAAGACATGTATTTCAACATCTAAAACAATTTGCTTTTGGTTTTTAAGTTTTAACCAAGGTAATAATCCCAAACACACTGCCAAGAGTTTTAAAAGTGATTCACTCATAACAAAATTGACCTTCTGGAATGGCCAAGATGGTCTAAGGACCTCAATCCTGTTGAATTTAAAGGAAAAGATTGACCAGAAGATAAATCTATCAAATGTGACTAATTTGAGATAGTGTTAAGTAGATATCCACACTACATGAAGTACAATCACATTAGAATGATGTAAAATCCTGATTTCCTTAAGGATCCTTCGTTGTCAAGCGCTCATTTTCTCCAAAAGTTACTTAACTAAGTACTAATTAATCCAAATTTAATTTTCAAATTAGAATTCGTAAGTTGTTAATTGTAGTAGAAATCGAAAACTATCACTTCTTATAGGGTGTGCTATTTATATTATCCTCTTAATTTGCCATTTCAAGAATTTTTTGATCGTACTAAATTTCTTGATAGAACTTTCAGGTTTTTTCTTCATAATCAAAATGTATTTATTTACAAGTTCATTTATTATTATTATTACTTTGGGGAAGCTTTAAAACAGTGATTTTTCTCCCATTTTGAAATGGAACTTTTGAACCTAACTGTTCTTCCTTCATAATTCTACTTATGAAGCTAATACGGGCGTCAGACCTAAGGCTTAGCCATACGGCTTAACTGCTCTAATTTCTGATCAGTCAAGATTTCTATGAAAAATTTGACTTATGATTCGACTACTAAGGGCAAATGATTTATTCGATTCTGAAAAAGCAATAAAATTGTTTTCTATTTTGGTTTACGAGACCTTCAGAAACTGGCTAAACCTCTAGTCTGAAGACCGCTGAAGTTACATTATGATAAGCCTAAATTTATTTTAAAAATAGAAGAAAAATGTCCAATTTTAAAGATACCTCAATTCAATGGTGCCCTACTTCCCCCTACAATATTTCAAGAATATTTCTTTAAATAAGTTTCATGTCATTTTGCTATTAAACTCTAGCTCTTAGAAAATACAGCATTAAGGAATTTCGGTCAGTGTGGGCGGTCGGTGTCAACTTTAATCCCTTTTTCTTAAAAATCAATTTTTGAAATCAGTGGAATTTTTTCGGAAACTAGTAGATTCATATTGGATGATCGGTCAGTAGATTAATTTTTTTTTTTTTTTTTTTGATAATAAGAAACACGGATTTGACCTAGATCCTTCTCCTCCTTTATTACTAGGACAACGTTTCGGAGCTTGTTGGCCCCTTCCTCAGGTATGCAAAGTAATGGGTGGGAAATAGGGTCTGGACACAAAATAACTACGTATATACACACTACTGGACAATAATTGCATGCTGGTGGTCAGAATGCGACTAGTAGATTCAGCTCATCATTTAAATCTTAGTTATTTTCTGTTTTTACCTAGATGAATTTCGAACAACTAATATGCGTCGATTTACAATTGCGATATGTTTGGACGTCACTCACTTTTTAGGAGATTTCCAGCGTGTATATACGTCTACCTCTACTTCCATTGGGTAGTTTAGAGGCATGTCTAGAGTAGTAACACTTCTCGCATTTCATCTGAGATTTATCACCTACAACATTATAGTGAAATGAGCTTTCGAATTCATGAAGTATGAAGTAATTGAAGTCTTTCAGGAAGTATTAGCAATTTGAAGCTCATGTATTACTTTATTTATTTATATTTAGTTATTGTTAATTTTTCACCAAATATCTTACTTCTCTTCGAATAAAATATTCAAGAAGTCTCGGTTTTTAGTAAACCGCGAAATCTCAAACACGTTCAAAGGGAAATTGAACGCCCGAAATTCATTGATCTAATTTCTCACAACAAATTGAAGTTCGATCTTAGTACGAAATAGTGTATATATCTTTGAACGCTAGAAGAATACGTTAAAATATATGTTTGCTCAGTTGATTACTTAATCGTTTTCAGAGTTGTAGTTGTAAACAATCAATGAATTCTTGGGGCAATAATCTTATACTAGATGAACCCCTAATGAAAAAAATGAATTCCATAAAATAGCCCTAAAACCTCTTCCTAATGATATAAAGAGAGAAACCTTAAATAATATGTCAAATATTAATATGTTCACAGTATACACATCAGGTGAATAAAGATATAGCATTGAAAGGTCTATCTGTGAGTTAAAGCCCTCATGGGATTGATTGATCCTAATTTCGCTGCTCAATATCATACGGATTCTATTGCAAGTACATCAACATCGTTAATCAATGAGCTGTGGATGAAAAACAAACTTCCGCATAAGTTTCATTGATGGATGAGCTTTTAATGTATGTTTCTCCTCCAGCCATCCTTTTTTCTACCTCAAGGCAGGGTCATTTACAGTCCATTCTTTGTCGCCAAGTCTGCCCCAGGATTGATTACACACGAGGCAGCCCTTTGAAAAAGACATAGCTCAGCGGAGGATGTTTATTAAATGAAAGTGGTCAATGTGAAATTTATTTGAAAGCACATCCGCCAGCAATTGTGGGCATCCCATTCAAAGTGTTCATAGAGCAGGAAGTGGAAATGCTTCGTATGAAATATATCCCTGAGAAACATTTTTTGCCGGATTTTTTTGACGTCTGACTTTTTATCGCTTTGCTGCTTTTGTAAAAAGCCATGACCTTACCGACTTACCGCTACAAGGAAATGTTTCGTAAAATTTTTCGCAAATGTTTGTGAATTTGTGGGGTATTGCAAAATGCTCGTTAATCGTATAACCCACTAAAAACATCCTTAAAGTTAGTATTTTTTTCACAAAAATTGTTCGTAACATGATCACTTGACGAGCATTTTCGGTGCTCCTCGGACAGTCCCCGGGGACTGACTAATCCTTTTACCACGAGGCTAAAATTGAGTGTCGAAAAAAACACACAACATCTCATCCACAACGCAACCCCTGAAAACTTCATATTGATCGATTGATTAGTAAAGTAACAAAAAATACACGAAAAAACGCTAATTTTATTCGTTCTCCTATTGATATAACCCCATAAGCAAAACTTTCCAAAAAGAAAACTGATGTTATTTTTTTGGTCAGCTTTGATGTAATTTTTTCGGGTGGAAATCACGTAATATTGAGGTAAGAGTGATAAAAATAGTAACTAGAGCTCAGGGCTACCCCAAATCATTCACGTACACATAACGTATTTATGACCTAAATTGTGCGCTATACAAACATTTTATTACTCAGAAGATCTACCCGAAGTCACTCTAATTACGTACAAATAACATTCTCTTTACTATATTTTGCTAAACGAGTAGTTAGCTTAAAATATATATTAGTAAAAGACTCGCGAAACTTTGAATTTGTGTGAAACTATCAAGGAAACTATCCCACCCCTTTCTAATACTCCTATTTTGATACTAGTTTTTTAACCTTACACTTTTTTTATTTTTAAAGCTTATAATATCCAATTTTTACTATGGGAAAGTTTATAATGAAAATCACCCCAATACATATATTTAGATTGAAACAAAAAGCACTGAACGAGGGAAATAGGATCATATCTCGCTTGTTTGAATAAATTCCCGTCACTTAGACCGTTGTTCTCGTTTGTCGCCTCATAATTCAGTTTGTGAAGGGATTGGGTTTGCTGCGTGTGTAAATTAGCGTTTGATGAGTGTTTTGTAATGCTCAAGTGGCCAGGATACCACATAGGATGTGGGTAAGATGGTCCAGATGAGAAGATAATTTTCTATTCAGTTTTCCCCATGAATTAAATATACAGAAACCCCGAAATAAACACGCAGCAATTGGTGGTTTTGTGCTATATCTATACTTGGTAACGAAACTCAATGGCTTATGAAATAGCTGATACACTGTAAAACATTAAGATGATTCTTGAATTTATCTCATATTAAATTTTTTTTAGAGCTTTGACTTTGAAAAAACCCTCTTCGTGGGAGAGATACATATAATCATAGGGAAAAGTGAAGATAGAAGTTATTGTTGTTATTTTTGATATGACTTATGTTCCAAAGAGATAAAACTTTCTTCTGCTATATCGTAAAACTTTTCCGCCGTACGACAGAATCACAGAGTATGAAGTAAATTGACGATGAGTGGAAACTTAATTGTGTTAATTAAATGGAAAATTATATAAGAGAAAGGACTCTATATCACAATTCAGCATTTGTAGAACAATGGAGGAAAAAAATCAACAAGAATTGATATCCTGTTGTGGTTTCTAATTAATATTTCTCTTCCCAAGTCGTTCACTGAAATCGTATTTCCCCCAATCTCCTCTAACCACTTTCGCCACCTCAGTGGAAAATAATTGAATTTGCGGAGATTATCGAGTCCATCGTGTGTACAGGAATAATTGAATTTAAAGTACCCTACTTAACATTACAAACTATAAATAATAGAGAAGCGGTGATCGTCGAGGGATGGGGTAGCTTAGAAAAGGACGATTTTTCCTAAAGCTTGAGGCTCGGACTGCAAGCCTTCCTCAGTGGCAGGGGTGGGAAAGAGCACTTTTTATTGTGTATTCTAATTTACAATTATTATCTCACTTACTCAAATCTAGAATTCTCTTGCTTTGTCAATTGGTCTAGGTAGGGTTTCATAGGGCAAGAAAATTCTAGATTTGAGTAAGTCAGAAAATAATTGTAAATTAGAATACAAAATAAAATTCATTAATTATAGGGGAATGTACGCATGGTTCGCACACAATGAACCTTTAAACAATGTGAATTTTCTCTTCGTTTGCAAAGAGCTGGTTTACCATTTCTCATCTCGTTTCATAAGTTTAATAAATATCATGAGAATTTTACGAACTTTAGTTCAAGTTAATTGTATTTGAGTACAGAAAATCGTCAATCCAGAGCAAGTGACACTGAAATCATCCAATTTTCTCCGGAGTGGAGATAGGAAAAATTCCTACCTCCACCCAGGTTCGAACTGGCAATCTTTCATTAACTAGACGAGTGCTTTATCAATTGAGTTATTAAATAATAATAATAATAATAATAATTATAATATACTTTATTCACAAAAATAGGATCATCCCTTTTACAATTGTGAAAGAAAAAAAAGGAAATATTGAAAATAAAAATGTACAGAAATAATTAAAAATGAAAAGAAAAAAAAATTAAGTGAAAAAAAAGAAAAAAGAGAAAAAGAGTCTCCAGCTTCTCAGTCCTCTATTTGAAAAAATTGACGAATGGCGGCAGCAGAACTGCGCCTGCCATTCGGTATGCTATTGTAAGCAGTAACGCCCTTAATAAACAGAGTTCTGTAAAGGCAGTCACTGCCCACTTTAGGCATCAAGAGTCCCCGAACCCTGGCCGAACCCCCCCTAACCAGAGGACTCGACAGGTACTCGGGGCATCCAGAAATCAACCACACATAAAGGCCACATGCTCTGCTTAATTTGCAACACGACCTTAACCAATTGCTTTGTGCACTACAATGGCTTACTCTCGGGGTTGCGACATTTGGAAACAGTATAGGGGGAGGCTTTGAACTTTCGCATACAAAAATGATGTTCAAGTTCAGTGATTTTTTCTGACTACCATGCAAACTGTATGGATTCTCCAACTATGCCAAAAAAATGTCTTACTTATAAGGTTTATAATCCCACCAAACAAAATTCCAGGAAATCCTTAGATTTTCCTCCAGAGGAAAATGAAAATTTAATGGCGATTTATCCGATAGATGAATCAAGTTTCTATTATCGCACACGATTCACGCCATCATTGAACACCCCATTTTCACCGTAAATTTTGCACCGGACACTAAAAGTTGCACATCATTGTTTAAAGGGAACTCTAATCTACTTGATTAAACCATTTTTATATAGAATAAAACATTTTAATATCACTTTTTTGGAACTTTTCTGAGAGATGTTTTATTGACATTAAAAACCATTTTTTTGATTGGTTCTACGAGAATTTCACTCCGGAAACGGTTAAATCTGATGAATACTTTCTTAAAAAGTCCAAATATCACCAAATTTACACGAATTAATAAGTTTTTAAAGCTAAAAATTGACTAAAACTCTGCAAGCGAGAAGACCACACAAGATTCCACCATTCCTCCACGGAGCCGGATATGCACAAAAACGTTTGAATGCGCATCATTGAAGATTTCTCTGTTCCTGCAGCTGCAGGAATCGGGATTTAGCACAGATATTGAGCTTCAGCAGGTGAACAAGCTAAAATTTTCACAAAACAGCTTCTCACGGACAATTTCTTTTCTTTGTCATGCAAAACAACACAATAGTGAGGTTATGTCAAAGATTGTCAAAAAACCAGTTGTAAACTGTATGAGCTTATTGCAGATGTGATTCTTTCATTGCACATTCAGTTTGTGCAAGCTTGAAAAATATTTTTATATCAAAGAAATGCAAAATTGCTTAATAATTACTCAACTGCAGCCTATTTGAGTCAAATTACTTCTTGTTTATCAACTTTACGATTTTTAAGTTTTCCTTTTTAGTGGTGGATCAAATCGGTAGATTACAATAGATGTGAATATGAGGGATCGTATCTAAAATGAAGTTTCCTGGAAAATATCTGAAAGAAGCAGTCTTCTATGTATGCGATCGATGAATCTGAGTCAAGTTTGTGAATTTTGTTCCACCCACAAAAAGTGCCTGTTCAGCCTAAAAGATTTTTACATAAATCTGATTCCTAATAACCCTTCTACCCTTTGTGATAGTAGTTTTTCAGAAAAGTGATATTAATTCTGCACAATCGTATGAAATATTGCACAGCAAAATTACAGTTTTGGACCTGTTTTTATTTTTTGTTTCCTGAAACTAGGAAAAAAGGATTAGACTCTCAATTTTTTCAGGAAAGATGGGATTTAAGGTTAGCTATTACAATATATAGCCATATGTGAGATTCATAAAGGAATATGGGAGAAATATGAAGTGTCTGAAGGTAGCGTATGTGCGAACGATCAAAGCCTCCCCCTAGTGCGTACAATTGAGTCGGAAGCTTATGTATTTTGGTTTATTGTAAGAATTTTACGAACTTTTGTTCAAGTTAATTGTATTTGAATACAGAGAATCTTCAATTAATTGAATTTTGGAAGTAGAACATCGCGTCGAGCCAATTTTAACAACTACCATAATCTTTTAAAATGTAAACGATATAAAATATTGAAAACATATCTATTTGGCACATACGATCAGTGATTCACTGATTTCTGTCGTTTACCTGTTGAGGTCGGTAGTGAAGTCGGTCGGTAGCCGGAACTAAGCATATTTGAGGAGAAATACATTGAATTGAAAATTGAAATTTTATCCATTTCTGCCTTCGACAATAGTTTACTCGACACGATTCGGTACCTTCAAAATTAAACTCACAGTCGAATTTTCACGTATTCTGAGTTCCAAGCGCCCCGAGTTGCACACATTTCGAGGTGTCTGTAAAGAATCTCAGCTACCATAAACTTTTCCGGGTTTATCACTGGTTTTATCAACGTAATAAATTTTTATTTTAATTAAGGTTCTTAAGTATATAAATGTACAACATTTGACATTTATACGATATTTTCTGAAATTTTTATTTTAAAATCTTAAAAATTCATAC
Source organism: Phlebotomus papatasi (assembly GCF_024763615.1). Lineage (NCBI taxonomy): Eukaryota > Metazoa > Arthropoda > Insecta > Diptera > Psychodidae > Phlebotomus > Phlebotomus papatasi. Next base: position 111,721,153 of record NC_077223.1, read on the forward strand.
GTTGGGGCTTGATTTTCGGAGAACTTTTTTGAAAACTCAGCCAAAAATATAGATTTCTCAAATTTATATTTTTATCTTAGAGTTGCCAGTTAATTTGTCAACCGCTGGTAATCGGTTTTAGAATTATAAATAAATAAAAAACAAATAGAGAAATAAAATCCGTAAAGTGCTCGAATCCTTGAGTATTTAAGCACTCTGGATAATTTTCTTTCATCATTATTGTAACTATAGCAGCACTTACTTTTAGTTGAAAGAAAGATAAAATTTCTTAGAAAAAAAAAACATAAAACTTCATCGGTCTCTATTTATTCCACGTTCTCAATTGCTTTGGTCTTTCATTTCATCCTCTTACATTCACAATATATTGCGCTCGATATTATTCGCTCTGAACTTTTGGCGTTAAATTCATCGTACTATATGATATAATATATCCTTCCGATACTTTAGATATAATGTTGCGAAAAGTTAAATGTGCCATTGCTCAATTTAGTGCCACATAATACCAACTCTATTAATTGCTCCTACAATTTTCGAGTGTGTGTGCTTGTATTTACTCAGAGATAATTGAAAAACTTTGCACAATTTCATATTAGTTTAAATTCAATGTGCGATAGTGTCTTATTTGATCTCCTAGAACTATTCTCTCTTATGTGTTCACATAATTTTATATGAAACTCTATCTGTTCCAAATGCCAAACTTTTGCACAAACGTTCCACCAAGAGAAGAAACGGAACTCTCTTTGCACCATTCTGGAAATTATACAATGAAAATTTGACTATATAACTTCATTAGCATAATCATGAAATTTATTTCTGTAGGTTGTGCATTTCACATAACTAGACTTTTTGGAGTTGTTTTTAGAGTTTCAGTTAAAGTATAAAAAGGACAGAAAACGTAATTTACCAAAGAAAAAGTTAAATGAACAACATAGCGGGACAAAGCGTAAGCTTATAAAGTCATTAAATGGGAAATTTACCATTTTCCTTTACCATCAAGCTCTCCCTCATTTAAAGTATGATTTATGAAATGAAGCTTTTGCTCCGAAACTTTCACTATTCTTCCACTTCGACAAATTAAAAACAATTCCAACTGGCAATAATTGAGCAGGGGTGACATTGAGGAATGATGGTGTGAGCTGGTGTGTAATGAGAATTCATAGTATTTTTCTTTAGAGAAAAACCTTAATATAGAACTTCGGAGAGAATTTCTCTCATAAGCATGGAGTCAAAAATTAAATTTTCAAATAGCTATATCTTCGGTTCTAATAGTCAGAATTTGAAAAACTTTGGTGTTTTTGAAAGCTCTCATTCAATACTACAACTCTTTCGACATGCCATTTTCATTGATTGATATATATTTATATGTATATGTATATATATATATATATATATATATACATATATATATATATATATATATATATATAATTGATTTTTGAATATTTCGAAAACTAGACGATTCTTTTTTGTACGTAGTATGGGGAAATGCAAGAGAGAGAGGCAAAATAAAATAATTGCTATATTTTTTCCATTCTCGCAGTTCAGAAAGTATTAATCTTAATATTAATCTTAGGGGAAAGTGACCATGCTTGATACTGTAAAATGATGTCCAAGGTTTGTGATTTTTTTCTGATTAACACACAAACCGAAGCGATTCTTCCACTATGACAAAAAAATGTCTCACTTATTAGGTTCATAGTCCTACCTCAAATAGTTCCTGGAAATCCTTAGATTTTCCTCAAGAAGAAAATGAAAATTCAGTGGCAACTTTTATACAAGTCGGGTCCGGGGCCTTCCTGTATAATAATTGATTCGACAAATCGGAGGCCTATTTTCACTGCAAAAATTTCACCGGATACAAAAAATTGCGCATCAATATTTAGACGGAACTCTAATCTATCTGCTTAAATCGTTTGTACGACTGGTTATTAGTTTTAAAATCAGTTTTATGTAATTTTTCTAAGCGGTGTTTTTATGACATTAGGGCACTAGCGAAAACCATTTTTTCACTCTGAGCCCATGAAAATGTCACTTTGCAACCTTTAAATTCAGGCAACCGGGTTGAAGGCTATGTCAATTGTCGATAAAATTGGAGGATTACAATAGGTGTAATTATGAAAGAATCACATCTAATGATAGAGTTACCACTTTTAAATTATCATTCATGGACCCTTTTTAAAATATAGGATGGACACAGGTAGAATTTATGAATTTGTCACCACCCACAAAAACAGTGTCCCCAAGTAAAAATATTTTTATATAAATATTAATACTGATGAACCCTCTATGTGCCTATGATAGTAGTTTTCCTGAACAGCGACATTAATTAAGAAATACTTATAAAATATCATGTATCAAAATTACAGTTTTGGACCTATTTTTGTTTTTTGCTTCGGGAAACTAGGAAAAAAAAGATAGGATCCTAATTTTTTTAGGAAATGTGAGGCTTAGCACTAGCTATTGAAATATATTGCGATAAGTCATAACTATTGATTAACATAGAAAATAAATAGTTATTATTAAGCTTGGATCGTATCAAGGATGGTCACTTTCCCCTATATGTGATATGGTCATCAGGATACTAGCAAACTTGAAAATTCAATTGTGAGTTGAATTTTGGGGTAAAGAATATGTAGTGTCAAACAAACTGTTTTCGACGGCAGAAACGAATAAAATTGGTTCGACGCGATTCTTCACCTCTAAGATTTTAAACCAAAATCGAAATTTGATGCATTCCTACCTAATTGGAAGCATCCCGAATTTTGGAAACTCTATCTTTTGATAAATTGGGCTTTCGATCAAATCTGATACAGTACTCAATAGGTGGGCACTCAATGGGTCAAGTGGTATAGTACTCGTACTATGATGCAATTGTGTTCCGGGTTCAAATCCTTTTTAGATAACCAGGAATTCTTCTGGCGTTAAAGGTGTTTGAACCAGTAAGCTTCACTGCACTTAATTCCACGGGGCATGGACTGACAAGACCATCCCTGTAATAAAGAATAACAATACTGATAAATAAATATCTATTTTTCTATCTATCTAATGGATGTCCCGAACTCCCCTTGCGGTGATATCTAAGTTAATTTATGGAACAATGTGCCACTATTATTATTATTATTATTATTATTAAATAGGAATGTATGACATTATTCACCACAATAAATAGACAAGCTTTTCTCTATAGTCATAGTACATTAGCATTAGTAAATTTTTCCTATTTACAAAATGAACCCATGTGTGAAGTATCTGAAAACCACAGAACCCACTCGGAAAATTACATTTTACCAATGAAAACAAAATAAAAGATTGTGAAAACTGCTCTCTCTTGGAGTTCGAGCAGTTAAAATGATTGTGTGTGAAAAATATTTTTATGTGGGGATGATACCCCCAAAATAGGAAGAATGAGGGTCTTCTAGTACCCAGAAAATTGTGGCGAATTCAGACAAGTTCACAGGATATAAACTGAAATCCGCACTCTCTGGCCCATCAGAAATTCCCTCTGAACATGGAGACTGTGTTCCATACTTTGTTAATCTATCGCCCCATTGCTACAATGTTTTCGCATTTGATTTAAAATGTACATGTGTGGTTCCTCCTTTTCTAAGTGTTCCAAAACCACAATTTTAGCACATTCACCAATATATAACCACTTTAAAACTCGGCATAATGCCAATTCTTTTGTGTAAATAAACGGCATAGAAAGTTTTATTATAAATTAAATCACATAGAAATTTTAGAGTTTTCTAGATAAAAGTATTCTTGTACTTTTGTGAGCTTTTTATTTTAAACATAAAACGGCGATGGGAATTCTCCGAATGTGACATCCTATGTGACTGTGGGGTGATCCAAATCACCCCCCCCCCACTTGTGTGTTTGTCTGTTGTCTCCTGCCTCGTGCGGAACAGGGAATTCAATGTCGGCAAGTCCGCTTGCCATTGACGTGGTCCATTTTTGTGCAAGAGAAACTTAATTTTAGGCCTTGACACGATTAATAACCATATCCATTCAAATTGACCGGTATTGAAAATGGTTTTCCAAGCAATACTACACTATCGCTTTCTTTCAGTCTTGGATGTTTTAGAGTGTCCTAGAGGACATTTCATCCATTCAAAGCAAAGATGATCCACCTCTCCTTCCACAATATGGTAACAATTTGGGCAGAAGGAAAGAATTTCTTCTAATTAGTTTTTTTGACCGAAGTAATAAATTAGTGTTAATCTATCAATTTCATTGATTTTTTTTTTGTAAAATAAAGCATTGGAACAATTTATCTGAAAATTAATTTGAATTTATAAATTGAGAAATTCTAGTGTGACAGTGGAATAAAATCAGGACATTAGTACTGGTTACCCTGTCCCAAGTATTGAACACTTATCTGATGCATCATCTATTGTCAAACCATCGAACAACAATCCTCTTGGAATTCCATCTTTATTTAGGATATGAAATGCTTCGATGAAAGTATGATGTAAGCGGTATTAGAGGATCATTATAAAAGTGTTAATCTTTCCTCGCATTGATTTTCATGCAAATTTTAATTTCTATAGCATTTTAAAACAATTAGAAGTGCTCCAAGCATTAAAATTGAAAGTATAGTGTAGTCCTATGAATAAATGTAGAGTGAGATATGCTATGACAAAACAATTACAGTAGAGCCTCGCTATAGTCCATATTTGGTTCCAGATTTGACACTTGGGTCGCACTAGAGTCCATGTCATTTTTTAAAATTATCAACGACTTTTAGTATTCAAATTGTTTGACGGCTTCCACTTTCTTTGCGATTGTGGTACTTGTTCTCGCTCTCTTCATTATGGATCACAATTATCACAACCACTCAATAAAGTTTGCCAAAAATATTAAAATAATTATGACAAAATGTCATGTCGCGTACTAAAAAACATAACCTAACTTAAAGTCAGTGTTTTTCATCTAACAATTATCCATGTATTAGTGAAAAATCATTGATAATTTTAGACCACCACGGAAGAGTGGCTACATCTGCCCCAAGGTCTGCTTTAGTGTTTATCATCTTATATAAAAAGGAGATAATTATTATCTAACAGCTGAATGTTGAAGCGAAGTATAAAGATATTTCGAGGATGATCCACCGTTTTCTAATGTTTGAACGAGAAATAGAATAAATTTAAACAGTGGATTAACGTTTAAGCCAAAAATTAGACCCCCGATTTCGGAGGTATAATTTTTGGCTTAAAGATGGAATAAACCTGTCCACATCTATCCGTAAATTCTTCTCGAAAATACTGTTAAATGATACCAAATTGATATAATCTGCACTTTAGTGGATGTAATAAAAAGAAATAAGGCTTTCACTCTATTTACAGCTTCTTAAAAAGCCAATTTTGCCTGAAATAAAAAAAAACATCCACCATATGCAACTTCAATGAGTCGCCACTGAAGTAGGAGTCGCGGGAGTCGCGCTTTTTTGCACCCAGAAAACATGCACATTCTTTCACATCCACAATATTGATTCCTAATTTATTTTAGAGAATTTTTAGCAAGTCTGGTAGTTCAAGATTACCAAATAACGTGAAAAAGCCGTGGAATCTTGCTAAATCGAACGAAAACATTGACGAATTGACACTTTCTAGCATGCCAGAAAAGCCAAAATATGGGGTTGCCGTATGAGAAAAACAGCTTACGCCAAAGCACTATTCCACGTTTCTGCATACGAAAAAAAAATTTAAACCTAGCTTAATTTTAACTCTAGATTAACGCTAATCTGAGGTTTAACTGAAGTTATTCTTCGTTTCAACATTCAACTGTAAGTGACAAATATCTCTTAATTAACTTTATTAAACCAGAAACAACGTAAAATAATGATATCTTGTCTAGCAACTCAGAAAACCAAATGCTAGGCAAAAATTTGTAACATCAAAATTACAATTTTATACACATTTTTTAAAAATAGTTCTAAATTGTAGGATAACAGATATCAGACTTACAAACACTTCAGGGAATAGTATAGGGATGTGTTCCCACTTTTATTAAAAAATACTTTGCTCAATGTACATTTTAAGGGAAAGAGAAAAATCCACTGGCTAATTCTACCCCTAGATAATTGAACCCCGGTCTCCATTATACAGTTAAATTTCTCATCTATTTAAATTTAGTCAGCTATAAAGTTTGTCCATAAGTTTACATCAAGAAGAAAATTCTTCGTAAAGTCATGTCTGACACTCTGATTTATTAAAAAAATATCTGTCTTTTTTTTTACACTTACAAAACATCATACCTTCAGGATTCTTCTCCATATTCAAATTCTCTGAACTTTTTCTGCCACTCTCAGTCGCTATAATAAAGCTAAAAGCTCATCATTCTTATTGTGTGCTTAACGACTAAAGCAAATAATATACAAGATTTATTATAAAAAAAAAATACTTTAATGCTATTCCCAAGTTTTTTACACCAAAATTCATGTAGATAAAGTGCTGTAGTGCTTGTGGGAATTAAAAAAGTATATCAATGAGAAAAGATTTTTCAGCTATTTAGACAAAAAAATTACAGTCCTTTTAATTAAGAATGATTCACTTTTCTTACTGAAAAAACTAGTATTTCTGTTCAGTGTTTCATGACATTGTCTCTCTTGCTCTTTTCGTTCATTTCATGCCAATTTATTTCCACTGAACAACAAAGTTTTCAGTGAAAATACTTTTTGGCTTTCCCTTCAAATTGTCATTTTCCAAACAGAAATTTTTGCAATTTTTCCAATTTTTTGCAAAGTTTAAAAAACAACATGTTTTTGTAGGGGATAAAAGGGGTGGGGGTAATTTTGGTAAGTTAGTTCGATAGAGAATGTTGACTTATAGGGGGGGGGGGTCACCGAAGACCGGAAGTCAATATCTTTTACTTTTTGGCAGTCAGGATGAAGAAAAGTTAAAAAAAGACACGATTGTTAAAACTGCTCTCTCTTGGAGTTCGAGCAGTTAAAATAAGTAGATTGCTTCATTTTTCCTAGACGCAATTTAAATGAATTTATCTGTAAAATCGAACTGAAATTAAATTTATAGAAAAATATGTTGAATTCTGTAAAAATTCCATGACGAATTTTGCCAATAAATTATCCAATTTTTTTGAGCAAATATTTTCTCATCATTGTTCAATTTGTAAGGGTGGAAACACATTTTGGGAGTGTTTAGAACTAGAATTTAGAAGGAGAAAAACGACGGACAGAAATTTATATGCAAAAATCCAAAACAATAACTTTTCACATTTTTCATAATACGCTCCTTGGAAGGGGACAACTCATTTTCAACTGTTTTTCAGGAGACAGCATAAAAGATTCAAGTTTGAGTAAATAATTATCTCAATTCACTGAATGAACAACAACTTATTTCTTTTTTATTTGTATGAGCATTAATATATTAATAATATAACTCTTTGCCCTCTTTGCCATTCTAAATGGTGCGCAAATTTTTCTGAAATTATAATGACAAGGAATCTACTTGCTTGAGTTAGTCCTTTGTTTCACAAAAATGTGAACGGTAAATCTATTTTGTGCCACTTAATTTCAAACAAAACTGCACAAGCAATCAAAAAGAGTAAACTTTGAACATTTTGCAAAAAAGCAGAAGAATAAGTGTCCTAATTGTTAGAGAGGTTAGAGATATATTTTTTTGTAGTGTATTTACTATACGTAGGGGATCTGAGTGGCGCAATAGGCAAGATCGTTGGCTCTTGGGCGGATTGATCCCCGGCTTGACTCACGGTTGTTGCGAGTTCACGTCCCGCCCGGTGCAAAGGACTGAATGTCTGATTTAGACAATTTTCTCATGTAACAATTATGATGCACCGTCTTCGGCCAACAACTCCGGGAGCATGGAAGAAGCATCCATACCACGGGAAGACGCTCCTGGGCGGTCTACAAACGACTTAGCAGGTTCTTTTATAATACGAGAATTGGCATTGTAAAAATAATTACCTTGTAATGCAATATCTCGATACGATTAATAATAATAATAACTATACATAGAATAGTAAATTCTAAACACGAGCATATTATATAATATTTTACAATTTTTGTCTATCCGATCTAATACCTCGTTTGCTGGTTGACTTCTTTATTATCCGGCTAATAAAAAGATTAAAATTTTGTAAAATTTATAGTAAATTTTATAATAATAATAATAATAATGCTGGCACAACATTCCATGAAGGAACAGGGCCTTCCCGCAAGGGGATTTCTAGACATGTAATATTATTTTTTTCTTGTACGGGATGAGGTTGTCAGTCTCATGCCCGTGGAATCAAATGCAGTGAAGCCCACTGGATGCAATCCGAACACCTTTAACGCCAGAAAAATTCCTGGTGACCTAAAGGGGATTCGAACCCGGGACACTTGCATCATAGAGCGAGTACTCTACCACTTGACCATTGAGTGCCTCTATAGTAAATTTTACTATCCTAATTTTCTCGGTGTTCATACAGCATCTACCTCTACCTATTCAACAAATTCATCTTTATATCTTTTTACTACCACAGAACACAATCACACATCCATATAACATCCGTTTGAGATATGAAATTTTTCTTTTATACATGAACATTTTTCAAAAAAAAAAAAGATAGAAAAATGTACCCCAATTGTGAGAAATGTATTTCTTTGTAGTGGTCTAGTTTGGTGTATAGAACTCCATCAGTGTTTGTGGGATGCTTGGAAAAAAATCACTTATTCTTCATATACCTAAATGGAATCCCCTGAGGTATAGATCCCCTCCTGAAAGGAATTGTATTTTTAGAACATAGATAGGAAATTCCGGATTCCATCAGATATTTCAGTATTATTCGAAATGTACACTCCCCTGAGCTTAGTGAAAAGATGTAAGGAAAGTATAAAGTTCAGGAAAATGTAATAAATAATTTTTTGGTACTTCCTTTTTTCACCTCTCATATGACTATGGAAGAAAATGAACAGAATTTTTGCTGTCACTCCACAAAAATATTCTTATTAAAAGAATTTCATATTCACTGTTTTGAATTTTTCTCCAATATTTCTTTTGCAAGTGTAAAGAAAATATTTTTGGCACTCTTTCAAAAAAAAAATCACTTTTATCTCAACTTCAATACATTTTTTCATAATTATCCCATTTTATTCAACATTTTATCTTTGGGTGAATATAATTTAATTTAAATACTAAAAACACATCACGAATAAAATTAGCATTATTCTTTCATTTGTACCAGGTTCTCTGAAATTTCTCAAAATCTATCCATTTCGAGATATCTATAGAGAGATCTCAAATTTGTACATTTCAATTTGAATATTCCTTCTTCTGTGTATAATTCAATTATCATGACAATCTTATACAACATACTATATGTGCGTATATAGTACTCTTGAATACCAATGAATTTAATTGAACATATGCGATAGATAAATTCATTGTATCGGTTGACTGTGTTGGCATTCCACAACTTTATCAATCGCACTACTTCTGGTCTATCACCATTATGCAATCATCAGAATGCAGAAATTTACTGAGAAATTGGACATTCATCAAATACCATAATTAATGTAACAATTCTGTGACTTAAAGATCAAAGGAAAATATATTTCATGGTCTAACTAACTATGTGGCAGAACCGTGGTGAGGAAAGTCGAGCTTACACGTTTCACTAAATTATTGATTTTGAAAGCTGTGTTCATTCCTATACTCACCTATGCTCATGAGATTTGGGTAGTGACCAAAAGTAGGGTAAATGTCCTAATTCAAAACCATTTCCAGACGCTTTAACTTTGACAGAAGACTCAACACATTAAGTACATATTTTTTCTGAAGAGAATTACATAAATAATTTGCTCCTTGACTCTTCTAGAATGTTACTCTTTAGTGAAAATTCTTTAGATATAATTTGAAGACTCCTTAAATACAAGAAAAATACACGAGTGTAAAATGCTTCTATTGGAAACAAATTAATCCAAATGGAGACAAGGGAAAGTTTCTAAATGGAGACAAACAGTGTAAGTGAAACTACGACGAAAGGCTTGCAAAACTTTGTTGAGTTGCTCCTGAGTGCAGGATTTGTTCTTATTCCTGGTCTTTTCTCCTTTCCCATCGGAAACAATAAGAAAATCTCTCCAAAAAAAAATCATATTTCCGGGGTTTCCTATTGAAGCATTTGCAGACACTTCAGAAAAACCCTTTTTGTTCACGAAATAGGTAATGATTTCATTTGAAAACTTCACGTACCGTTAACAATAAAGATTAGCAGTGAAGTGAATTTAACTAAAATTATCCAGAAATATGACATAAACGTTAAACAAAATGAATAAACAACAGTCACCTTATTGTGTTTTTCATTGGAAAACATGGTCGATCGATGAAAAATTCGATGGTGGAAAGGCACACTTTTAATTTTTCTGAAAAATTAACAAATTAAAATTTGTGAATATAAATCGATTTTCGCTTTATTTGAAGCAAAATTAACTAAATAATGAAACTGTGGTATAGAAAATGTATAAATGTAGTAATTTAGTACTGTATTTATCATGAAAACTGTGAGGCTTCCATATGGAGTAGCGAAAAATTTCCATTTGGAGCAGGTTTTGAATTAGCTTAATTTACCCTATAAGATCGTGAGTACAAACTGCCGAAATGACGTATCTCCGGGCGGTTAAGGGAATCACTCGTCAAGATCGAGTGAGGAACGTAGGTGTTCGTCAGGAGTTAAAAGTCTAGGAGTTGCTTTTTCAAGTTGAGAGATCACAATTTCGATGGTATGGTCATGTTCAACGCATGAACAAAGAAAGATTCCCCAGAAAAGTTATATGGAAGCCATTGTGAGGAGAACTCGACCTCGAAGCACACCTATAGAACAAGGTGGCTGAATTAAATTCAGGATCTTGCGTGGAAGCGCTTGGAGATCGAACCCGAGCAACTTCCTGGAGTGGCGGAGGAACGACAGGCGTGGGCTTTTAACCTTCATGTCATGGGCTCGCGGCCCCAATAGGGATAAGTGATTGAAAATCACGATGATGATGAGTCTTACTATAATTTTCAATAATTTTAGATTTAATTTTTGATCAAGAAATATAAGAAAGGATAATATCGTGTGTCAAAAGCTGATAATATGTATAGGAAAGAAATTGTGAAATTAAGATATTGATTTATTAATTGCATTCACAGTGAAGTGCAAATTACGATGGAAGTCGTTAAATTTTTAGTGAAAACTTTATCAGATCAATTTATTCATATTATTAACCCTTTAATGACGAGACTGTTTTCGCAGACCGAAAATCAGCAATAAAAATTAAACCGATAAACAAAACTTGTAAAATGCCTTATATCTAGCCTTTGGAAAGCCAACAAAGTCTGATTCGGTATATCTTTTGTCTCTATGAATGATAAGAACTAAAATAGCCCTAAAATTTAAGTAATTTTTCTGACGATATCAAATTCACTTTGAGTATTGTAGTTTCTTTTACCAAAACGGTTTTGCTTAAAAAGGGGTGGCAAAGCATACCAGGCTTTGCGAAGTGCTCGATCTCGTGACTTAGATGCTATACCTCAAAAGTACTTTCGCATCATTTACCGTTTATCGGTTCTCAACCGATTTGAACCGATTCGTAATTCTCTCAAAAGATTTCCCAAAATAGTTTTAAAAGTTATAGAATTGATTTTCAGATAAAAAAAAATATCGATTATGAACCGGTTCAATACCGCTTCAGAACCGATTGGAACTGGTTCAGTTTTATAGGAAGTTCCAAGACCTTTCCAACGAGTCCAAACATGACCCCATTCGCTTCATAAATGCGCTCTCTAGTGTCTTTTTAATCTTTGACCTTGAAAAAACCGGTATTAGGAATGATTCAACGGTATTTTCGTATATAGACCAAATGCTCGTCTGGATTATCTCTAAAACATATCCCAAAATGAAAAAAAATCGCACGACGCGTTTACAAGAAATCCCAAAAAAACATTGGTTTTGAAGGGGAAGGGGAGGGTTTGGGGGGGGGGGGGTATTCAAAATGGAGCAAGGAGAGGTGGGGGGGTGGGGGTCAATGCACCAAGTTGCAATTTTCACCCAATATATAACCTTTGCCGAAAACCACAAGTCGATATCTCTCTTAGTTTGGGAGCTATTAAGCTCCAAAGACCGGACGAACGGACGGGAACATAACTTAGCCACCCATATATTCGTGATCAGGAAGTGTCAAAACCCGTTTTGGCAAAGTTTGGGCGTGATCGGAGGACATGAAATTTTGTTAGGATTATAGTAGGTGAGATTGTTAAGAATCTCACCTAATATGAAGGGAAAAACGTGGTAAGAATTAAAATATATGCAATATACTATTTCTTGTTCAAAATGTTAGCTGATATTCTTTTTAATCTCTGTGCTTCTGTGGTTCAAAGTGAAATCCGCCTTTGTCAGATCGAAGTAAAATTTCAGATTTACACATTTTCACACACATAGATCACAAATATCATGTGGGCAGAAAAAAAAGATTTTCAAAGATTAATTAGATAAGATTCAAAACATTTTCAGATTATAAAGTTTGCATAAAATTTGGTGATGTGGAAAAGACGAAAAAGACGTAACAGCGTATAAAACTATTTTCGAATTCTCATTTAACCACATCGCTATGGGAGCTTTTCCACCTTTCAGTACATATTTAAGGGATACAAGGCTTTTATTAAGGAATACGTTGTCTCAACATGCACTTAATCAGGCGAATATGGAAATTCTCTAAAGTGCTCTGAGTGCAACCTCATCCCCTTTTGTGTCTCCAACACTGGTATACTTTATTGAGTATACATATATGATCTCGTCAATATTTATTGAAGAGAACGATACAAGCAAAACTACCATGGGAGGAGATAGAAAAGTAATGCAGAAGTTTCCATGTGGTCGATATTCTCCAGACCTAGAGTTGAGTAGTGTACTGGAAATGTGTAATATGGGACAATTTGAAATGTGGAAGATAGAATGCATCCCTTGAAACTTAAAAAAAAAATATTGCGATCAAAAGATTATTAAACTTAATTTTCTAATTATTTGAGAAGTTAATAAAACAAAAGCCTTTATATTACAATTAAAACAGTGACTTGAGATAAGTATTTGGAAAATCTACTGCATGTATGAGATTCGTAACCTAAACTCGGAAGTTAGCACTTCTAACTACATTTAATCTTTTGTAGTAAAATCATGTCATCGAGAAAGAAAAACATATTTAACCCTCTAACGGTGTTTTCTTTAATATCCAAAAAAAGTAGTTAAATAATTTTGTCTAGGGTAATTAATGGTCCACTGAACTCAAAAATACCACCCATTCTTCATTATCTCTTTCCGTTTGAGCGCCAGGTGAGAAAAGGTAAAGACCGCCTCCAGGTGGTCATATCTGTTTAAGGCATAAAAAGACTGAAATATTTTAATTGAAAAATAGTGAATAAATAGTTAAAAAAAATAATTTTAAACGTTTTTTATGGAGGAATGTTGTATGATTATCTAAGAAATGATAATTTTTAGGAAAAAAAACGTTTATAATTTTTATAATTAGACGTTAATGAAGCTCAAGGTATGGTAATAAGACTGATTTTAAACTAATAGGTAGCAAGCTAGGTATGAAAACGTCATCTTCTTGTATAATTTGAAGGTACTTTGAAATATATTGCTCATTTTCTGGTTTTATTTCACGATCTGGGGCATTAAAGGACGAATTAGGGAATTCATCATCACTGTTGAAGTCTGATTTTTTTTTATCAATTTCGCTTAATTCGCAGAAATCGACCATTTTACTCATTCTGGACAGTCTTCGTGTAATCTCAATTGTTTTCCATGATTAATATATTGCTAAATAATAATATGTTTTACCAGAACAACCAAAATAAATAAATAAAAAAATCGGTAATTTTTGAAAATTTTACCCTTGAACCGATACGACCGCTCACAGGCGGTCTTCCTTTTTTTCTTCTACAACTCTTACTACTAGTTTCTTCACACTTATCAACTGAAATATACAAACTAGAATAACATATCTTTCAGGAAATAAGATTCTTACTACAGTTAGATTACTTTAAAACAATCTTTTTTGCACTTGAAAACGAAAAATCTCGCGAGCGACATTTTGTTGTTTTTCTCTGACCTGTCGGACCTGTCACACAAAACTGAAGATTGTTAGCAAACGAAAGGTCAAAATGAGTTCAGCTTCAGAAAATAAGTTAGTAAGACTATAACTAAGGACACTGTAGATATCTCAACTTCAAATAAGTAATATTATAGCAGTAAATGCGATTTATAGAATGACCGCCTGGAGGCGGTCTTACCCGTTAGAGGGTTAAATCCCAAGGAACTATAGTAACTGCAGTAATAACAGTTAATAAGGGGATATCCTTGAGAAAGGCTTCCAAACGCTTTTTGATTTAGAAGATCACTTTGTCTGACATAACGATTGATAAAAACATGCAGAAAGACAGAGAGGAACATCTGGTACTCCCTAAAACATGTGGTAAGGAATCTAGGGGATTTGATATTCGAATGTCTTGAAAAGTCGCATCCTCTTACAGAGGTATACTTTGTTGGACAATGCGGAGTTTTTGTGTGAAATTGCAGAAACTTTTTTTTATGGTGGGACGTCCAGAAGTTCTTAGCAATTTGGGATTCCACAAGCACTACACAAACATAAAGGGCAGAACGGCATAGCCATTCAGCATGTAAGTATTACGCAGGGAAATCTCAACAATTGGTTTTCTGCGTATTTTATATATGAAATAGGTACTTTGCCATTATTCATTATGTCCAACTTCCCAAGTGCTTTGATCCCAATTTTTAAAATTTTATTCACTTCACTCAAATGTATTGTTTTCTAATTTGAGTGAATTATACAATAGTTTGGTTGAAATATTTAATAGGAACTGTCAAGATTCTTTTAAAAATATTTTTCGAGGAATCGCATGGTACGAAGAAAAGGGAAAAAATAAATAATTATTCAGCTTAATAATGCGTTTGAAATTTAACTGTTTCTCAAGTGTCCCATTTTATAAATATTAACCTACAAACTCACTATAATTGATTTAATTGTAAGGTGGACAAAAATTTATCGGAGAAGACAAATTCCAATAGGTGGTATTCAAATTAAGACAAAATAGATTATATGGATGGCGATAGTTGGTCTATTGATGGTATGCAAATAAATTTGCTTCAATAATATTTGTCCAATTCCCATCATCAACATCCCTATTCAAAATATACATGAGCTTAACATCTCTCCTTTTAATTTTGCAGTCAAATGAATTTTTCATGGTTCATTACATCAGAAGAAATTATGAAATCCGATTCACGTAGGGTGGGCGGCATTACTTGTGGCCTCGTCACAATTTTTGTCAGAAAATGATTCCCAAAAAGCAAAAAAAAAATGTGATGAGTTATCAGAACACATCAAATATAATATTTCAAATTCTAGGTTTTTCGAAATATGTAACATTGTAAAGTTTTTTACGAAGAGGCCATAAGTAAAGACAGAGGTCTCAATTAATGCCACCACCCTATCGGTTCAAACCTGGTGTGAGGAATTTTCTGAATTTACAGTACTGTCTCTCTATGCACACTCTCTATAATCTATATGCACAGCTTTTGTGTCGGTTGCATTCAAAATCAATTTGTTTACATTTTGACAAAGTAATAAAGAAAATTATTTTCTTGATAACTAATTTTTCTTGTTTTTAATTTTCTTAATTTTATTTTTTCTGTCTCATATTATAGTTAAAATAACACGGGAAATTCTAGAAAAATAAAAAAATAATAATTTATTAAAAGAAAGAGTAAAACCGTTAGGAATTTCAAAAAAAGTTGTGCATATTCAGAGAGAGAACTGTCAAAAAAAGTACCCAAATTGTGCATATAGAGTAGAGATGGTAAAATTTCAGAAATTTCACAGCAGTCGCCATCTACTTTAGGCGGAAATTCATGAAATTTCTTAAAATTTACCAACTCTAATATAGAGAGACAGCACTGTATGGGTCAGCCGGGTGGAATTTTGGTAAAGGGAGTTTTGGTAAAAAGTTCAGTCGAGTCGAATTATGTCAAATGGCGGCTTGGCTACACGTTGAAGAGTAGAAAACACGCGGAATAAAAAGCTGTCGAAGTGATTTAGCTTAAAAACTATCTTGCTTAAAACTTTGTTCAAAATTCTTTATTTGCTATTATTAATTGAATCGAGTTGTAAAGTGAGTGAGATCAAGAGAATAAAGAGTTTGAAGGAGTATAACATTCAAAGGCGTCTTCTTTCTGGAAGGCTGAGATTGGGTGAATTATAATCCGGTCAATTCGACCCGGATTATAATCAAAGTCCCCTTTCTCCCCCACATAAAGCTGCACCTACAAAACGTTGCTTTCCATTGGTAGAAGGATTCTCATACATCCCTTCTTTCTCCTTAAGGCATTTCTCCCACATATTTCCTGGTCCTTCGAGCCCAAGATGAATAAAAACAAATAACAAAGTAATAAGGTGGGCCAGATCGGGCTGGTGATGACGTAGATACTTTTTGGAGGTTATGTCAAAAATCATCTGTTCGTGACTCGCCACAAATTCTCATGCGAATACATTACTATAAAATGTTAGGAATATATCAAAATTATTAATTTAGTTGTTAACAGGAATGACTATATTATTATCAATTAAACTAATATTTGATGTTGTTTCTGTTTTTCTCATACTTTTTCGTCACAAAATTCCACTGGACAAAAATTATTTCCACGAAACCCGGCAGACCATACACCATATGAGCAAATCACAAATGTGTCAGAAAATCCAATACTAATACATGTTCTTTGGAAAAAATTCAGAATAAGTAAAATAACACAGAATTCGAAATATAAATCATGTAGAATACCAAATTGATATTAAATGTCGAGTTCAGATATTCTAAACAAAAAGCAAATATTAATTTTCCTTAATTTCGTAAGACTTCTACAACAGTTCTAAGGACTCATAAATCCATTTCCCTATTAAGATTTCCTAAACTAAGAAAAAACAAGAAAAATCTTAAAATGAGTTTTCATTGATTTTATTATGAAAAAGCTATTTTATTGAGTTATTTTTTTCTAACACTTTCTAAAATTTTCCTCTAAAATTGACATCCTTGCGTATGTATCAGGTATGAGTACGTGAGTATGACGACAAACCCATTTTATCTATATGGAACAGATAAAATTTGTGTATTTAATAAAATTATTCTTTTATTCTTCAATAAATTCTTACCCAGCGAGCACAATTAGCTAAAAAAGGCGGCGTTTTCAACATATTTTTGCTGAAAACGTTATCTATTTTAGCTAACTTGGCTCGCTGGAAACACACAATCTAACCTATCATTCAACCATCTCTAACCTAGAGGTGAAATCTGGATAGCACCCCTCCCTTAATTAAAAGTCTGAAAGTATTAGGAGAATAAAAGAATTTCGTGAGAATTTTACGAACTTTTGTTTAATGTTAGTTGTATTTATGCAGGGGAAAGTACTCTCTTTTCGAAAGTTCATGCCTCCGAATAATGTGAATTTTCTTTTATTTTTCCTAAGAGACTTACACATATCCATTAAATATTAGTTAGCTTATAATCATATTGATAAAATTACGTAGTAATTATGTGTAAGTCTCTTACGAAAAATAAAAGAAATTCACATTATTCGAAGGCATAAACATTCGAAGGAGAGTACTTTCCCCTACAACTTTACCCAACATGAGAAAATTAGGTATTAGAGCCTCTACTTTTTTTGCATTCTCCTTTCTTTTTCATCACAATTTTCCATCGCAGAAAAATCGCCAAGAGAGAGAGATAGATAGGGAGATAGAGAGATAGAGTGAGAGAGAGAGACAGAGAGAGAGGGGGAAAGAGTATCGTTCCTCAACACAGAGGAAATTTTCCTCAACATCTTGTTGACAATTTGATTTGTTCACAGAGAAGCGAAACATAGCACTTTTGTTTTGTTGGAGCGGATATTCACTGTAAGATATTTTTACTGGGTGAAAAAGGCACAAAAGAATGTGACTGCATGTGGAGGAAATAGAATTTGACTTTTGACGTTGCAGATGAAAGCGAAAGAAAATAATTTCCCTCACCTGTTCACAAAAGAGAGTCAATTTACAACCTACACCAAAAAACCTAATGAAATATCAAATTCTATTTTTTTCCGAAAAAAATTCCACAATAATGAAAAAAACCTACCCACAATCCTTGGGATTAACTTCTGAATGACCTGCGTTTAAAAATATTTTTGTATCAAAATAAATTTTTTATTCCGTTCGAATTCACCAAAATGAACCATACCACTTATAAAAAACTTATATTTATATAGGTTATAAATAGTCATATATTGTTTGCATCATAGCATTCTCCATAATAAAAAATAAAAAAGGAATAAATTTGTTTTCTAAAAAATGGCCATAACTCCGGTTCTAATTGTCAGAATTTAAAAAGAAAGAGCGTTTTGGAAAGCCCTCATGAAATTCCACTTTCATCAAAATTCAAACTCATTTTCCTCAAAAACGCCATTGCATATTTTGATTAAATTTAAGAGTGTTGTAGTTCTAGGCTATAAAGTTCACAAAAAGTGGCATGGGTTCGCTGTGGTAAAAATAGAACCAGAGATACGAGGGGTCAAAGTTCACGAAATTTAACCCTTTAAGGACGATTGGAACACCGGTGTCCCATGAAGAATATAATTTTTCCTGACTACCTAAAGTTATTGTTTTCTTATGTCTGTACATAGTTATAAAGTAGAAGGTTGAAGGAATCTAGAATATTTTTTGCAAGTCTCTAGCTCCAGCTATTTGCTATGTAGTAAATATTTAAGCTCAAAAATGGCGAATTTTTAAATTCTCAAATTCGTAATTGATTTTATTTTTTTTTAATACTTCTAATTTTTTTTAACCAAAACCCTTTTGGAAATAAAAACCACAATACTTTTACGTAATATTTTTCATTAAAGCGAAAAATATTATTCATTGGTATTGTCAGAAAAATCACTTAAATTTTTGGGCTATTTTTGTCCCCATCGTTCATAGAAGCACAAAATACACCGAATCAGACTCTGTTGAACTTTCCAAGGTTATATGTAGAACTTATTAGTGATTATGTTGCTCAGTTTAATTTTTATTGTTGATTTTCAGTCCGTAAAAAGTGTCTCGTCGTTAAAGGGTTAAAAACACCATATCTCCGGTTCTGTTTAACCGATTTTTACGAATAAGAACGCAAATTAAAGGTCTCGCAAAATGCTACAACTTCGAGACATACAAAATGTATTCCATAAAACTCATGAAATAAAAAACCACTGATATGCCTAGATAAGCTTATGGTAGTAGAGATTTTTAACAAGCAAACTGGGAATGCTTGCAACTCGGGGTGCTTGTAATTTGGACTGCATGACAAATTACACGCGATTCTCTACCCCCAAAATTCAACTCACAATCGAATTTTCACGCACTTCCGAGTGATAAGCACCTCGAGTTGCAAGCACTCCGAGGTTGCCTGTAAAGGATCTCAACTACCATAAGCTTATCCAGGTTTATCACTAGTAATTGGCTAAGATTCTCACAATCTCAGCTTTTATGGTCACAGGTGAAATCCTACCTCTTCTGATAGGGCCCAAATTTTGGATATACACGTTTTGACACTCATAGATCACGAAAATCATGTGTGCTAAAAAACGATTTTCGTATTCGTCCCGTCCGTCCATCCGTCTATCCCATCCCGACCGTTCGTCCGTCGTATAACCACTTCTGGAGCCAATTTTATCCAGTTCGATGCACGAGAACCATTTGGTTAACGCGATTCTTAACGCAGTTTACCTTTCTGTATATATTGGGACTGCAAGCATTAAATCCTTATAAATAATGGCTGATGGGACACAGGAGAATACCATTGATGAAAGTACTGAAAGGTTGTATAGAACAAAACGCCCGGATAAGCTTATGCGGTAGCTGAGATTCTTATGCGACCTTGAAATGCGTGCAACTCGGGATGCTAGTTACTCGGAATGCGTGAAAATTTGATTGTGAGTTGTATTTTGGGGGTAAAGAATCATGTCGAACCAATGTTATTTATTTCGACTAACAAAAACAGTTTACTTGACGCGATTCTTTACGCATAAAATCAGCTCACAATCGAATTTTCACGCACTTTCGAGTTGGAAGCACCCTCGAATTTCACGCATTTCGAGGTCATTTGTAAAGAATCTCAGCTACCATAAGCTTATCTGGGCTTATCACTGGTTTTTCTATTTTAAATAGTTTGAATACCAGTGATAAGTCCAGATAAACTTATGGTAGCTGAGATTCTTTACAGGCGACGTCGGAGTGCGTGTAATGACGAGGAGTATATGCAGCACGAAATACTTGAAAATTTGATTGTGAATTGAATTTTGGGGTAAAGAATCACGTCGAGTAAACTGTTCTCAACGCAAAAACGGAGGAAATTTGCTCTATGGTACTTCACGAGAGCTTTCCAAATCACCAAATTTTTTAAGCTAGCTAGTTATCTTGGTCAGGAGGATCGGAGAGCTTAAGTTTTTTTTCTATTATTTGATTAAAATTTGAGACCAATCCATGGCATAGGAGCTGAATTATTGAGAAAACAAAATTTTGGGCTGTTCCTAAATGGTGGAGGGGGATGGGGAGGATGGATCTGCCATCACTATCTGATGTCGTTTACGCGATATTTATTCTTTGCCGACAACCGCTTATCAAATATCTCTCTCCGTTCTCCTACCAGAAGCGTTTGTAGTACGCAGTATCGGCCTATCGGCCTGACGGCCTCGAAAATCGGTTTAAGGCGGATATGATATTCGTGATCTATGACAGTTAAAACGTGTAACGTGTAGGAATACATTGTTAAGCTGGTTCGAGGAGCAAACGTGACTTATCAAGGAATTTTTTTTTAAACTTTATAAAACTAATGAACAGTAGCTAAAGTGAAATTGTTTTCCTGTTTGCATAACAAAAATCAGACGAAGGTTTCAAGAAAGAAAAGGTAGAAATAAGATTTTTTTTTTCAAATCCTATCTTCTAATCATTATGTTCTAAGCAATTATCAACAAAACTGCTTAAAAATTTATTGACAAAACTGAGATTGAGTAGCGAATACAAAATTTCCAACCAAATAAATACACAGAATTAAAAGAATGGGCTTTTTGTCCAATACTCAGTTGCTTTTGCGCTTTTTGCCAAAAATGTTTTATCAAATGAAATGATTAGGATCACTCTGTTGACTCAATCTCTGAAATATGCATGAATTTCTCTCTTTTATTTCGTCTTCCCCCTCCCCCAGAAAAAGTCACCGGGGTCAAAAGATTTCCCACCAGAAAATCATGAAGCAAATAACGAGACGAATACACCCTAAAGAAATGGCAAAATATAACCAACTTTCAACTCACTCTGAGGTATTCTAAAAAAGCTATTCTTGGGAATGAATGTTGAAGGATTTAAAAAAGAAGAAGGAAGGAAGGAAGAACTGAGAGATTATATATTGAGATTTTTCGCCCCTTTGGCGGTTTTGATATTTTTGTATGTACGTAAACCCTTCTCAAATAATGGGGTTTTGATACTCTTTCAGTTCACGATAGGGCCTTCAGATCGCATTTTTTTTACATTCTTAATAATCTCACCTACTATAACACTATGCAACAAATTGACAACTTTTTTCTGTCTCAGAGGTCCCACATGGTACGTTTGATAGAGTCGAGTCCCCTGATTAAGAATATGGTTTTGGTTTTGCTCAATCACGTCTCAATTTTTTTTTAATTAATAGTTTAATATTTTTTCTGCTTTGCCTTACATTATCCGTTCTATCTCAGGTTCTGGTGGACGGAACTTAAAAAATGTGGATCCATTGGAAAGGTCATTAGTTTTGCTTCAACCTTGCTAATAACAAAAAACTTTGTAAAACCACTCCTTCATGGTGTAAAATTAGAGTTTCTCTAAAAATTACCAAAACAATGGTCTTAAAATGAGGTTTTAAAAATTTGTATAAAATAAACTAAACAAAATATTAGAAATCCATTTACACCAGACAATAGGCACTACTTAGGACTACAATTTTGCTCATTTAAGACATCGCGCTCCGATCACTCTAAATGCCTCATTTGTTGGTTTTTGTCATTTTCCAAAAATATAAAATCCCTAATTTCAGCAAATTTCTCAGAGATTAAGTAATAAATATCTTTTTTATTCCTTAATATTTTTTTGATTTTGATTTGATTTTGATGGGTGAGGGCTTAAACGAAAGATCTCACAAAATGCTACAACTTTCTAAAACATTTGTACTTCGTGGGACCAACACCAGGGGCGCCACACTCGAAAAACGAATTTCAATATCATATAACCTCAATTATCTCGACTGTAGCTAAACCGATTTTGATGATTACTTCAACATAATTGTAGAGGATATTTGTCTCTATATTTCGTCCCTACACCATTTTCCGCTCAGACTACGCTATCACACCTATTTTGCCGTTTAAGTGAGAAAAAATTGACTTTTCCCATAATTAGGCTTTGAAAGCACTCGGATACCAATTTGACTGTTTCTACTCGACCGAAGACACTTAAAATAGGGTTTTAAATGGAAAGTCTCACAAAATACAACAATTATTTGATATAGTTGAAGTTCACCAAATGAACACTTGGGACGATCTGGTCGAAAAAACGAGTTGAGAAACAAAAAACCGCACTTATCTCGGTTTCTGATTAATCGATGAGATCAAGTTCTACGGCAAAATTATAGATAACATTCTGGTCTGCATTTCACCCATATATCACTTTTCTGTCACTCCATCCAAATCTTTGATATTTTGGTTTTAATACAAAATTTGTATAATTTCACGAATTTGATTCAAGATAACTGAATGGCGTCCCCCAACTTCAGCTCTAAATCGAATTTGCATACATTCCGAGTTAGCTCACATTAAGAATCTCACCTACAATAAACTGATCTAGGCTTATCACTAGCTTTTTATTAATAACAATGCTTTTTAGCTAGTACTCTTGAAAGCAGAAAAAAGTGTATATGTATTAAGATATGCATAAAGATTTGTCAGAAAGCAATGCTTGCGTCCACCGCCGTCTTAACGTTGGTGACCAACATCCAGAGCCAAACGGTGAAAATGCTCTTTCCTCAGGTTGTATAAGTCATCTGTATCATTTGAAAAAAAAATCTTTCTGACGTTTAAGCAAAAGGAAGAGAAAGCAAACTAAGATGCCAAAAAGGTTTGGATAAGCCGCCGTTTCACCTCTCTAGAAAGTTCATTCCAGAGAGTAACTCCCTCAACAATAAGAGAATTGTGAAGAATGCGGCTCCCCGATCTGGGCACAATGAGACATGAAGACCTAACGGATGGATTCGGAAGAAGAAATTCAGCCAAATATCTAGGCTGACGATATTTGAGAACGCGAGATATGAAATCGACAGCTCGTGACTGCAAGAAGGCTGCCAGGGTACTTCCTAAAACTTGGACATTTGGATTATTGATTAAACAAATATAGGGGAAACTGGGGCACCACCAAACACGGGGTACCACCAAATACTGCGATTTTTAAATCGGATATTGAATATCAGAGGATAAGAGCGATAGGAATTTATAGGCACTATAGGGATGCTTGTCCACTGAAGAAATGGTCGAGATAGTCCAAGTAGTTTAAAAATAAAAATTAGTGTTTGGTGGTACCCCGTGTTTGGTGGTGCCCCAGTTTCCCCTACATTATTTTTGCTACATCAGCAACGAGTATACTCCTATAGAATCGTGCATTTAACCTTTTAAGGATGATAAGATATCTTCCAACTTAATTACCAGAAAAGAATGTTTTGTTATTTTATTCAAAAGTAAAAAGCCCAGATAAGCTTATGGTAACTAAGATTCTTTACAAGTGACCTCATAATGCGTGCAACTTGGGGTGCTTGCAACTCGGAATGCGTGAAAATTCGTTTGTGAATTGAATTTTTGGGGTAAAAAATCGCATCGAGTAAACTGTATATACTCGGCGGTCGAAATGGATAAAATTGGCTCGACGCGATTCTTTACCCCAAAAATTCAACTCACAATCGAATTTTCACGCATTTCGAGTTGCAAGCACCCAGAGTTGCATGCATTTCGAGGTCACCTGTAAAGAATCTCAGCTACCATAAGC
The DNA here is from genome assembly GCF_024763615.1 of Phlebotomus papatasi. NCBI lineage: Eukaryota > Metazoa > Arthropoda > Insecta > Diptera > Psychodidae > Phlebotomus > Phlebotomus papatasi. The sequence continues at coordinate 111,745,283 of NC_077223.1, forward strand.
TTATCTGGACTTATCACTGGTAATTTTCTATTTTAAATAGTGTGAGTGGCGAAGGAGAACAAAGGAAAAAAAGTTCATTGAAATCGGTTAAAAGATTAGAGATAAGTCCGGTCCATTTGGATATAGTAAGGGCCGAGGTACAGTGGATGAAACTCATCGTTAGAAAGATCTCATTCTCAGATACAATATAGTAAAATGTCATAGAAATCACTTTATAAACACCGAAAATATAGGGGGAGGCTTTGATGTTTCGCACATACGCTACCATCGGACACTTCGAATTTCTCCGGTATTACTTTATAACTTTCACTGATGGCTATATATTTTAGTAGCTAGTCTTAAATCACACCTTTCCTGAAAAAATTGGGAGTCTAATCCTTTTCCCCTAGTTTTAGGAAACAAAAATTAAAAACAGGTCCAAAACTGTAATTTTGCTGTGCAATATTTCATACGATTGTGCAGAATTAATATCACTTTTCTGAAAAACTACTATCACAGAGGGTAGAAGGGTTATTAGGAATCAGATTTAAGTAAAAATCTTTTAGGCTGAACAGGCACTTTTTGTGGGTGGAACAAAATTCACAAACTTGACTCAGATTCATCGATCGCACATAGAAGACATGGCTTCTCTCACATTTTCCAAGAAACTTCATTTTAGATGCGATCCCTCATTCACATCTATTGTAATCTACCGATTTGATCCACCACTAAAAAGGAAAACTTAAAAATCGTAAAGTTGATAAACAAGAAGTAATTTGACTCAAATAGGTTGCAGTTGAGTAATTATTAAGCAATTTTGGATTTCTTTGATATAAAAATATTTTTCAAGCTTGCACAAACTGAATGTGCAATGAAAGAATCACATCTGCAATAAGCTCATACAGTTTACAACTGCTTTTTGACAATCTTTGACGTAACCTCACTATTGTGTTGTTTTGCATGACAAAGAAAAGAAATTGTCCGTAAGAAGATGTTTTGTGAAAATTTTAGCTTGTTCACCTGCTGAAGCTCAATATCTGTGCTAAATCCCGATTCCTGCAGCTGCAGGAACAGAGAAATCTTCAATGATGCGCATTCAAACGTTTTTGTGCATATCCGGCTCCGTGGAGGAATGGTGGAATCTTGTGTGGTCTTCTCGCTTGCTGAGTTTTAGTCAATTTTTAGCTTTAAAAACTTATTGATTCGTGTAAATTTGGTGATATTTGGACTTTTCAAGAAAGTATTCATCAGATTTAACCGTTTCCGGAGTGAAATTCTCGTAGAATCAAGCAAAAAAATGGTTTTTAATGTCAATAAAACATCTCTCAGAAAAGTTCCAAAAAAGTGATATTAAAATGTTTTATTCATTATAAAAATGGTTTAATCAAGTAGATTAGAGTTCCCTTTAAACAATGATGTGCAACTTTTAGTGTCCGGTGCAAAATTTACGGTGAAAATGGGGTGTTCAATGATGGCGTGAATCGTGTGCGATAATAGAAACTTGATTCATCTATCGGACAAATCGCCATTAAATTTTCATTTTCCTCTGGAGGAAAATCTAAGGATTTCCTGGGATTTTGTTTGGTGGGATTATGAACCTTATAAGTAAGACATTTTTTTGGCATAGTTGGAGAATCCATACGGTTTGCATGGTAGTCAGAAAAAATCACTGAACTTGAACATCATTTTTGTGTGCGAAAGTTCAAAGCCTCCCCCTAGTCCGATTTCAAATAGGTGTGATTAGAAGGAATCACACCTAATATACTACAGTAATTTTCAGAATTATCCAAAAATATTCTGACCATTTTTACTTGAAATATATCTAGTCGATATTTGAGTACCAGCAAAGTAAATATGTCGTTGAAAAGTTAATCAATTTTTATTAAATTCTCAAATATTTTTTTATGAATTAAAGTTACATAAACTTTAAGAGCACCCTTTAAAAAGACATCAATAAATTTTGAATTTGAACAGTTTTAGTTTTATATGTTGCTTTTTTCCTAGTGCAACTTTTGAAGTATATATAAAAAATAACCTCTTTTGTACTATCATTACGTATTCAGAGTGCATGGGTTAGATCATGTTTTTCTATTATAAAATTTGCATTATCTGTCGCAGCTTTCGCCATTCGAGTGATTTTAAGGGGATCAAAACAAGATCATAGTGTACAATTTAAATATATGAGACAAAGGAAAAAGTCCCATCATGAGCCTTTCTCTAACACTTTATCGCATTAATACTTAGATCATTTTATCATGTTGCTCTGTGCTTCAATTCTTGATACTTGTCGTTTTTGCACCATATTGTGAACTTTTGAGATGTAATGGAGGGGTATGTGCATCAGATGATGCTCAGGGCTAGAAAACATACTGCCAAGAGATAGAAAGTGCTTACCATGGAAAATTTGTTATATCGAAATCTTGAGATAAAGTCCACAAAGAACAGTTTCGTGAAAAAATAGATAGTTTCTTAACGCGGAACGATTTCTTTCTATAAGATTTAAAGACCACAATAATGAAGAATTTGTCCCCAAAAGTATCACTTTACTCACTAACTGTTTAGAAATTCTTGTATAATCTTCAAACTTTTATATGCACAAAACTCACAGAGTTGAAACTGTCCAATCGTTAGATAGAACCTTCTGCATAGAAATATACCAGAAAACACTAAAGAATACTATCCTTTTTGAGTTTTGGAAGAGCTAATATAACACCAAATGTCGAACAAAGGTGATGTCTTCGGTTGTGATCTCAAGAGTAAACTGATTTGAACTGCGATGGTGAATTGAGAGTGAACTCTCATTGCTTGGATGTTGAGACACTTGCCTCTCCTCAATTTCCCCTTTCCCAGTGGATGGCAAACAAACTAGTGCTTCGTTGTTATTGTTCAAACTCGTTTGAAAGCCAATAAAAGATCATAAATATTGTAACTGATCAAATTAGAAGATTTTTACCATATCATCCCGTCTAACCCGTTAAATACTGAATTAAAACCTAAATTAACTCTCGTCTCCTGTCTTAACATCTTTTTAAGAAGCTCAGATAGAAAGTACCCCTTACCAAATATTATTTAGAGGACATGGTTTTGCCCTCGGTTTTTTGGACTATGAAAATAGTGTTGCTCAGCAATCACTGCTACAAAGAAATATTCTTCAATTTCCAAATTCAAAAAATTTGTTTTCCCAATAACTCAGCCCCTATTGCATCGATCGGGCTCAAATTTTAGTATGTTATAGCTAGGTCTAAGAGCTTTCTATCGATACCAAACCTAACCCCCTCCGACTCCTCCGCCCCGAGCTGCAAAGGGTCAAAAATACAATTTTCAAATGGTCATATCTCTGCTTCTAATTATCGAAAATTGAAAAATTTTAGTGGTTTGGAAAGCTCTCGTGAAGTACTACAACTTCCAAAATTCGACTCACAATCGAACTTTCACGTATTCCGAGTTGCAAACACCCCGAGTTGCACGCATTTCGAAGTCGCCTGTAAAGAATCTCAGCTACCATAAGCTTATCTGTGCTTATCACTGGTTTTTTTTTAATTATTCATAATTGCGCTTATATTTGCTTTAACCTTTAAAATATTCCTAGATTTATTACAGTAGACTCTCTCAAATTCGTGCATTTGAGACCAAAATGTCACCCGAATTAGAGAGAAATTTGGGTGACAAACTTTTTGAAATGCAACGATTTTTAATTCATGTGCATATAGATATTGAGTTTACACACTCATATATAACGTAAATTGCATGAAAATCTCTCAATAATGCAAAATCACATCAAAACTAAGACAAACCATGGCAAATTTGAGCATAATTTGCTTCATTTGATAATCATAATCAAACTTGAAAAATGTTAACAAACTTTTTTCAAATTTAACTGCTGCCTGAATTATAAAGTAGCCCGATCTTAAAAGAGCCGAATTAACGAGAGTCTACCCGTTAAATAATTGCTCTACCTGCCGATTTTACTCGGAGGTTTTTTGATTTTTAACGGTATATTCTAGTACATTCAGAGAAAATCTGTAGATTTTCGACAGAAATTCTGCCGAAAATCTACAGATTCTCGGCAGAATTTCTCCCTAGAAAATCTGCATAACCTCCATTACATCACAAAAATATTGTTGATTTCTGAAGAAACTGTAGAAGTTATAAAGAAAATGGTATGCTCTGCTTAACAAGCATTACCGAGTACACATTTTAGATAACTAAAAAGTTGCGAGCAAAAATACTAATTTCTTAAAAATCGCCAATTGAATGATACAAAAACACGAAATTTAGGTTGACATTCTGCTTAAAGTTTTCATTTCACTATTCTCTACTTATAACACGGCGTTGCAGAATTCTTCATTTTATATAAACACTCACTGTGAAATCACCAAGAATAACTCTATTGAATTTTGCAAACTTCAGTGAAAAATATTCCATCTTTTCTGACACATCTGTCTGGAAAGTCTGGAATGTAGAAAAATCTACAGAAAATCGGCAAAATATCTACAAGAATTCGTCAGAGTATGCACCAGGATTCATCAGAAAATCTGCAAAAATTTCTGACGAATTTTGTCCCAAGCCCAAATAAAATTCGTAGGAATATCTGCAGATTTCTCGGCAGATTTTCGGCAGATGTGTAGATATTTTCTGCAGAAAACTTAAAGATATCTGACGAAATTATTTGACGGGTACTGTATAAATTCAAAATTCTAGCATATCCTAGGTAAGCAGTTAAAATTCTTTCAAGAAATCAAATGAATTTAAATACTCTAGTATTCAGCAAAGTGCTAAATCATCTTTCCAGTCTTTCTAGTTTATTCGTATTGTGCTGTTTCTGAACATAGAGAGCACACTGGTACACAAAAGAGTCAAACAGAGCAAGAACCTCAACACAGCCGGGATGTGTAAAAGCGAGAAAGAGCTCCATGCTTGGAAATAATCAGAGTCAGATCCAGAAGAAGCCAGGCACTGGAAGAGATTTAATTCTCAGATAATGTCTTTCTCTTAGTCTTTCTTCTTTTTTTCTTACCACGACACAACAGAGTTGAATTCAATTTATAAGCAGTTGTCCCTGCTTATAAATCTATATTATTTATGAAGATTGTTCTCATTGGGAAGTAATTTATTTGCGAGAATCTCCTGAAATCCTCTCTGTGCGTAGGAATTGAGAATAGAAGGGCGAGTCCTTTAGCTATCATTGAGCATGCGTCCCTCAAATGGTTGATGCTGATGAATGCAACACAAAATCTCTCTCTTACGATGATGGCGAGCCATTATACTGGGACAAAGAATGGCATTATACTCTCGCTCTCACTTCCTTTCACTTCTCATTTCAGCAAACCCAAACTAAGATATTCTCCAGATCTATCAATTCTCACAATTGAGCAAAAGCATATTGTACTTATATTATTATATGTACATATTGAAGAGATGGCAATACATGTTTCAATATTTGCAGAAAAAAAGCCGAGATAAGTTTGGTAGCTCAGATTCTTTACAGGTGACCTTGAAATGCATGTAAATCGGGGTGCTTGGGACTCGAAATATTTAAAAATTCGATAGTGAACTGAATTTTGGGAGTAAAGAATGGCTAAAACATTTGTGGTAAGTATTTTGGTAAAAGTAAAATATTCACTTGGTAAGTAAAATAGCAAAATTGGTAAGTAAAAAAATCAATTTTGGTAAGTAAAAGATTGAGTTTGGTAAGTATAATGTTGTGAATGGTAAGTAAAATTGAAAGTTTGGTAAGTATAATATCAAAACTGGTAAGTAAAAATTCAAAATTGGTAAGTAAAAAAAAGGAATTTGGTAAGTAAAAAAATCAAAACTGATAAGTAAAATATTAAAATTGGTAAGTAAAAATTCAAAATTGGTAAGTAAAATAATCAAAAATGGTAAGTAAAAAAATCGAATTTGGTAAGCAAAAAAATTTAAAACGGTAAGTAAAAAAATCAGGAATGGTAAGTAAAAAAAATCTAAAATGGTAAGTAAAAAATTCACAAATAGTAAGTAAAAAAATATAAAATGGTAAGTAAAAAAATCTAAAATGGTAAGTTAAAAAATCTAAAATGGTAAGTAAAAAAATCTAATATGGTAAGTATAAAATCGGAATTGGTAAGTAAATGAATCAAAATGGCAAGTAAAAAAATCTAAAATGGTAAGTTAAAAAATCTAAAATGGTAAGTAAAAAAATCACAAATGGTAAGTAAAAAAATCTAATATGGTAAGTAAAAAAATCACAAATGGTAAGTAAAAAAATCTAAAATGGTAAGCAAAAAAATCTGAAATGGTAAGTAAAAAAATCTAAAATGGCAAGTAAAAAAATCAAATTTTGTATTCAAAAAATCTAAATCTTTAAATTTAAATTTTTGTTTGAACCTTTATTGAAGTTAAAAAACAATCTGAGAGAAAACTTGTACATGGATAAAAATGTAGCTGATAAAATTCTCTATCAAACCCACAAAACAAATTGTTAGTTAGAGTTATAGTTTTCGAGATATTTTTGATTAAAGTTGCTAAAAAGTCCGATTTTTCCATGTTTTCTGACATATATGAGACTTCAGCGCCCCTGGTGCAGTTATACAAAAAAAAAAAATAAAAGAGGTCAGTAAAAAATTAAAATTGGTCAGTAAAAAATATAAATTGGTCAGCGAAAAATTAAGCCAGTAGTGATAATCCTAAATCAGCTTATAGAGGTGCATTTCCCTCGGGATTGGGAATCTTCGTTTTTTCCGTTTTGTTTTTTACACTTTTGTTTTTCGCAGTTTTTTCTTTGGAATCTTTGTCTTCGGTAACTTTTGTTTTTTAATAACTTCCCAAAACACAGAAAATTTCCCTTTGCCCTGAAGGACGAAACTAAAAGCCTCCCAAAAACAGAAAATTTCCCTTTGTCCCGACAGGTGATACTGTTAACCAGGGGCGTAACAACGGGGAGGGGCAGGGGTACATTGCCCCTCCTAACCGGTCTCTGCCCCCCCCCCCTGAGAAGACCAATCTCTGTTTCAAAATTTGCTAAAATTGTCCATTGTTCTTCTGCAAAATCAAAACTCGGTAAAATATTACCACATTTTTGTGACAAATAAAGAAACACCTACTAGATATTTTTATTCATATACTGATATTTAAAAATATACTATTTTTCAAGATTCAAAGCAATATATAAATAAAAGATACAAAACAGTGTTAAGTTCCCAAAACACCCTTGTCCTAAGGACGAAACTAAAAATTTCCCAAAACAGACAAAGGAAACTAAAAATTTCCCAAAATACAAAAATTTCCCTTTTAAATAACGAAACTAAAAATTTACCAAAATAAAAAATTTCCCTTTCGACAGATGATACTGGTAAGTTCCCAAAACACAGAAAATTTCCCTTTGCCCTGAAGGACGTAACTAAAAACTTCAAACAACACCATTGTAATATCATTATTTTATTTAATAAAATATATTTGTTTAAAATATATAAAAGACAAGATTTCCAAAGACAATGTTTCCAAAAACAAAGGTTACCGAAGACAAAGATTCCAAAGACAAATTGGAAAAAAACAAAATGGAAAAAGACAAAGATTCCGCAAACCCTTCGAAACTATGAGAGATAGAGGCCTCATACTTAACACCCTCTTAAAGTTTGCTTTAGGCTCAAGATGTGCGAAATTTCACTTGAAAATGAAGAAAATTACTGCTCATTTTTAATTTTTTACTGACCAATTTTTTACTGAATTTCAATTTCTTGTTTTTTTATTAAACTTTTTACTGATCACTTTATTTTCTACTAAACAAATTTTATTTTCTACTGCTCATTTTAAATTTTTAACTGACCACTTTTTATTCTTTTTACTGATCACTTTTTATTTTTTACTGATCAAATTTTATTTTTTACTGATCATTTTTAACTTTTTACTGACCATTTTTAATTTTTTACTGACCACTTTTATTTTCTATTGATAACATTTTATTTTCTACTGATCAAATTTTATTTTTTACTGCTCAATTTTAATTTGTTTGCTGACCATATTTTATTTTTGACTGATCACTTTTAATTTTTTGCTGATCACTTTTAATTTTTTGCTGATCACTTTTTATTTTTTACTGACCACTTTTTATTTTTTGCTGACCACTTTTCATTTTTTACTGACCGCTTTTAATAAAGTACTGCTCTTTTTTAATTTTTTACTGACCATTTTTTTATTTTTTACTGATCATTTCGAATTTTTTGCTGACCAATTTAGACTTTTTACTGCTCGTTTATTCAATGCCATAACACATTAGCGATGTAGGGGAATTCTTTTAAATATTCTTTAATCTCTTCTTGTTGGAAATGTGCTGTCTCAGAGGTCATCTCCAGTCTTATCAGAACTAACAACTGGACATTTCTTTTCACCGGTGAAATATCAGAATTCTTTTTTTTGTTTTGTCAATTTCTGTCATATAAATTTTGACAAATTTTACCCCGATTGGTCATTTTACATAAAGCTAAAAAATGGAGGAAAATTCGCAAGCGGATAAAAGATTCGTGTTCGGCAAAGGTTATATATCGGCTGAAAATTGCAACATAGTGCTTTGACTCCCCACCCCTCACCCCTCCTTGCCCCATTTTGAAGACCCCCATTTTTTATTTTCTCAATAGCTCCGCCCCTATGGCATCGATTGGGCTCAAATTTTAGTATGTTATAGCCGAGCCTTAAGGCTTTCGTTCAATACCAAACTTAAGGTCCCATGACCCCCCTGACCTCAGCTATAAGGGTCCAAAAAAAGTTTCTTAAAATGGCCATGACTCCGGTTCTAATTGTCAGAATTTAAAAAAAAAAACGTTTCTATAACTTTAGAATTTTTTACCTAACAAATTTAATTTCTTTACTTGCCATTTTTGATTTTTTCGCTTACCATTTTAGATTTTTTTTTCCTTATCATTTTGATACATTTAATTACCATTCCTGATTTTTTTACTTACCATTTTAGATTTTTCTACTTACCATTTTAGATTTTTCTACTTACCATTTTAAATTTTTCTACTTACCATTTTATATTGTTTCACTTACCATTTTAGATTTTTTTACTTACCATTTTTGATTTTTTTACTTACCATTGTGATTCGTTTACTTACCTTTTTATATTTTCTACTTACCATTCCTGATTCTTTTTACTTACCATTTTAGAGTTTTCTACTTACCATTTTAGATTTTTTTACTTACCACTTCAGATTTTTTTACTTACCATTTTAGATTTTTTTACTTACCATTTGTGATTTTTTTACTTACCATTTTACATTTTTTTACTTACCATTTTACATTTTTTACTTACCATTTCAGATTTTTTACTTACTATTTTAGATTTTTTTACTTACCGTTTTTCAATATTTTACTTACCAATTTTGATGTTCTACTTACCAATTTTGATTTTTTTCTTACCAATTTTTATATTTTACTTACCAATTTTTATGTTTTACTTACCAATTTTGAAGTTTTACTTACAAATTTTGAGTTTTTACTTACAAATTTTCATTTTTTACTTACCAATTTTGCATCTTTTACTTACCATTTTACCAAAATACTTACCATTCTGCTGCAGCCTTTTTTATATACTGGCTGATTCATTCAAACGTACTCTACCTCTAAAGTACTCCCATACCATTTACCATTTACTGGTTCTCAACCGATTTAACCCTCTAACGGTGTTTTCTTTAATACGCAAAAAAAGTTCTAAAACAATGTTTTCTAGGATAATTATGATCCAATAAAGTCGAAAAAACCATCCATTCTTCATTATCTTTTTTAGTTTAGGCGCTAAGTGAGAAAATATAAATTTTTTTTGAAACTCTTTTTGCTTATAAAATTCACACTTTTAGTTTTCTCAAATTTTTTAAATAAAATATACAAAGTAGAATGACATATCTTTCATTAAAAAATAAATTTATTTTAGTCAGATAGCTTTAAATCGGTATTTTTATGGAAATTGGAAATGAGTTTTTTTCCACAAATATTTTTTGTTGCTTTTTCTCTGACCTGTCACACAAAACTGGGAATAGCAACAAAACGAAGAGTCAAAATGAGTTCAAACTTTTAAGAGATGTTTATGAGACTATTACCGAGGACACTATAGGACTTTTAAATAAATAAAACCTTTATTGTCGCTGTAAATGTGATTTTTGTGAAGACCGCCTGGAGGCGGTCTTACCCGTTAGAGGGTTAAACCATTTTATAAAGCACTCAAAATACACTCCAACATAGCTTAAAAGTAACAGAATTAATTTCAGATAAAAAGGGACAGATAATCCTAACCGGCTTATGTAGGTGAGATTCTTAACGTGAGCTAACTCTGAGTGCATGCAAATTCGATTTAGAGCTGAAGTTGGTAGACGCCATTCAGTTATCTTGAATCAAATTCGTGAAATTATACAAATTTTGTATTTAAACCAAAATATCAAGGATTTGGATGAATTGGCACAAAAGTGATATATGGGTGAAATGTAGACCAGAATGTTCTCTATAATTTTGCCGTAGAACTTGAACTCATCGATTACTCAGAAGCCAAGATAAGCGAGGTTTTTTGTTTCTTAACTCGTTTTTTCATCCAGAGTGCCCCAAGTAGTCATTTGTTGAACTTCAACTATATCAAAGAATTGTTGTATTTTGCGGGACTTTCCATTTAAACCCCTATTTTAAGTGTCTTGGTGGAGTAGAGGCAGTCAAATTGGCATCTGAGTGATTTCAAAGCGTTATTATGGGAAAAATCAATTTTTTCACACTTAAACGGCAAAATCGGAGTGATAGCGTAGTCTGATTGGAAAATGATGTATGGACGAAATGTACAGACAAATATCCTCAACAATTATGTCGAAGTAATCATCAAAATCGGTTAAGCACGTGTCGAGATAATTGAGGTTATGTGATATTGAAATTGGGTTTTCAACTGTGGCGCCCCTGGTGTTGGTCCCACGAAGTACAAATGTTTTAGAAAGTTGTAGCATTTTGTGAGATCTTTCGTTTAAGCCCTCATTCATCAAAATCTGTCACATAGAACCGGAGATATGTTTTTTTGAATTTTGTGAACTTTGACCCCTCATATCTCCGGTTCTATTGAAACCACAGCGCGCATACGCACCATTTTGGAAACGTCCTAGACTGGACTACAACATACTAAAATTTCATTAACTTGCACAATGCCGTTTTTGAGAAAAGTGACTTTGAATTTCGATGAATTTTGACGCTATCACAGCGCCACCTGTGGTGACTTTTTGAACTTCCATCTGAAAGTGCTCATTGAGACGAAACCAAAAAGGTAAAATTTAGGTCGTTATGTTAGTTAGAACCGGAGATAGAGGCCGGTCAATGTTCGAACTTTGACCCCTTATAGCTCGGGTCAGGGGTTTTACATCGACTTAAGGTTTTTTTTGTTTGATAGGTATAATCAACGGCTACAACATACTAAAATTTCAGCCCGATGCACAATGGAATTTTTGAGTTATTTAACTTATAAGATTTAAAAATTTTCTTTTTAATAATAGCGCCCCTAGCGGTGGTTTTATGAACTTGCGATGTTAGAAGGGGAAGTGGCATTTCACGAGAGCTTTCCAAAAAGTCCTCACTTTTTAAATTCTGACAATTAGAACCGGAGTTATGGCCATTTTAAGAAATTTTTTTTGGACCCTTATAGCTCGGGTCAGGGGGGTCGGAGGACCTTAAGTTGGGTATTGATGGAAAGCTCTAAGGCCCAGCTATAACATACTAAAATTTGAGCCCGCTCGATGCCATAGGAGCGGAGCTATTGAGAAAACAAAAAAAGGGGGGTCTTCAAAATGGGGGAAGGAGGGGTGGGGGGTGGGTGGTCAATGCACCAAGTTGCAATTTTCACCCGATATATAACCTTTGCCGAAAACCGCAAGTCGATATCTTTTTTAGTTTAGGAGCTATTAAGCTCCAAAGAGCGGCCGGCCGGCCGGCCGGGAACGTAAAAGGGACAGATAATCCTAACCGGCTTATGTAGGTGAGATTCTTAACGTGAGCTAACTCGGAGTGCATGCAAATTCGATTTGGAGCTGAAGTTGGGAGACGCCATTCAGTTATCTTGAATCAAATTCGTGAAATTATACAAGTTTTGTATTTGAACCAAAATGTCAAGGATTTGGATGAACTGACAGAAAAGTGTTATATGGGTGAAATGTAGACCAGAATGTTCTCTATAATTTTGCCGTAGAACTTGAACTCATCGATTACTCAGAAGCCAAGATAAGCGAGGTTTTTTGTTTCTTAACTCGTTTTTTCATCCAGAGTGCCCCAAGTAGTCATTTGTTGAACTTCAACTATATCAAAGAATTGTTGTATTTTGCGGGACTTTCCATTTAAACCCCTATTTTAAGTGTCTTGGTGGAGTAGAGGCAGTCAAATTGGCATCTGAGTGATTTCAAAGCGTTATTATGGGAAAAATCAATTTTTTCACACTTAAACGGCAAAATCGGAGTGATAGCGTAGTCTGATTGGAAAATGATGTATGGACGAAATGTACAGACAAATATCCTCTACAATTATGTCGAAGTAATCATCAAAATCGGTTAAGCACGTGTCGAGATAATTGAGGTTATGTGATATTGAAATTGGGTTTTCAACTGTGGCGCCCCTGGTGTTGGTCCCACGAAGTTCAAATATTTAAGAAAGTTGTAGCATTTGGTGAGATCTTTCGTTTAAGCCCTCATTCATCAAAATCGGTCACATAGAACCGGAGATATGATTTTTTGAATTTCGTGAACTTTGACCCCTCATATCTCCGGTTCTATTGAAACCACAGCGCACATACGCACCATTTTGGAAACGTCCTAAACTGGACTACAACATACTAAAATTTCATTAACTTGCACAATGCCGTTTTTGAGAAAAGTGACTTTGAATTTCGATGAATTTTGACGCTATCACAGCGCCACCTGTGGTGACTTTTTGAACTTCCATCTGAAAGTGCTCATTGAGACGAAACCAAAAAGGTAAAATTTAGGTCGCTATGTTAGTTAGAACCGGAGATAGAGGCCGGTCAATATTCGAACTTTGACCCCTTATAGCTCGGGTCAGGGGTTATGGATCGACTTAAGGTTTTTTTTGTTTGATAGGTATAATCAACGGCTACAACATACTAAAATTTCAGCCCGATGCACAATGGAATTTTTGAGTTATTTAACTTATAAGATTTAAAAATTTTCTTTTTAATAATAGCGCCCCTAGCGGTGGTTTTATGAACTTGCGATGTTAGAAGGGGAAGTGGCATTTCATGAGAGCTTTCCAAAAAGCCCTCACTTTTTAAATTCTGACAATTAGAACCGGAGTTATGGCCATTTTAAGAATTTTTTTTTGGACCCTTATAGCTCGGGTCAGAGGGGTCGGGGGACCTTAAGTTTGGTATTGATGGAAAGCTCTAAGGCCCAGCTATAACATACTAAAATTTGAGCCCGATCGATGCCATAGGGGCGGAGATATTGAGAAAACAAAAAAAAGGGGGTCTTCAAAATGGGGGAAGGAGGGGTGGGGGGTGGGGGGTCAATGCACCAAGTTGCAATTTTCACCCGATATATAACCTTTGCCGAAAACCGCAAGTCGATATCTTTTTTAGTTTAGGAGCTATTAAGCTCCAAAGAGCGGCCGGCCGGCCGGGAACGTAAAATAGCCACATATATATTCGTGATCAGGAAGTGGCGAAACACATTTTGGCCAAGTTTGAGGTCGATCGGACGACATGAAATTTTGTTAGGATTATAGTAGGTGAGATTGTTAAGAATCTCACCTAATTAATTATAGGTACTTAATCGGTTCATTACCGGTTCACAACAAATTTAAACCATTTCAGACTTGTCACAAATTCCAAGACCTTTAGAATGAGCCGAAACATAGTAACATTCGGTTGAGCAATGCGCTCTCTATAGCCTTTTTAACTTCTGACCTCGATGATTCACCAGTATTTTCGTATGTGGACGAATGTCTGCCTAAGTAACTTCTAAAAAAAATATCCAAAAAATAACATGATATTGATTGGAAAGGGCTGGGGGGGGGGGGGGGTAAATAAGGGACATGTGAATGGTTCCAGTCCAGGTTCAGAGTCGATTCACAGGGTGTCCCCCGACAGTCGCAAGTTTCTATTTTTAACCGCTTGGCTTCTAGGCGTAGTAACGGCCGAACCAACAGATGAACAAACAGCGTGACGTTATTTCTCAGAAATCGTTTAAAAATCGAAGATATGTTGCGAAAAGGTATCCGAGAAAAAGGGCGGGTGTTGGAGTATTGAAGTTTTGGGAGATGAAACAATCAAGGAATTGTATATATACTGGTTTCTCTATAGAGTTCGAGCTGTAATAAAAGAAGTTTGAGGCTAATGTAGAGGAAGCACGTCGTGGAAAGTGACTAGATGCAGTTTTAGTGGTTCAAGTAATAAATTTTTAATTTGTCATCTTCACACAACCGGGAAAATCACAAATGAGTCAAACTTTCATAGAATCCCAGGTGTTTTTGCCAATGCTTCCACCTCGATCAAACACAAATCCTAGAAGAGTCCTTCGTGTTCGCTGTTGTGTCTTCATTCGGTAGCAGATGCAGAAAAATTGCAAAAACTTTGCCATTCTGTGCTTAACTCTCCTATCGTACGTGAAAATGTACCGCACATCTAGTACTCCGGAGCAAAAAAAGAGTTCTCTACACATATTCCCAGTACAAAAATGCCAGCAGAACTAGCTTGACAAATTGATTTCCACCCAGATTCTCCCGCCAAAAATTCTTCATTTGCATTCAACGCCGAATGAGAGACGGGAAATATTTCGAATTTTTCATACACGTAAATCATGACAATTTTCCATAGGAGAATACATTGTATAATGGAATAATGGGGAATAAAAGAGATTTTTCTATCAGGGAAAATACCATTGAAGAATGACGAGTGACATTCGTGAAAATGGGGGAAAAATTCAGGAGAAAATATTCAATTTTGGAGGAGATTTGGTAGAGAATGTTAAATTGAGAGATATATTGTGTCTCTATTTTGTCAATAAATCAAGAGAAGTAGCTAAAACTTTCGATAAAATTTGAGGTAAATTCCAGCAACAATTTGTTAGAAACCGTCAATTTCCATGATAGTTTACTACACATTTTATAAAACATAATAGAAAAAAACTTTTGAGAAAAAATTTTAGGTATTACCTAGACCCCTGTTAAATAGGCTCCTAACCTAATTCAAATGCAAAATGTTTTTTAAAATATTTAACTACCAAAATTAAAAATTGCATAATAGAGTTTCCCTTATGCAAAACGAGTTTTCGATTTTTTCTGTTTGAAGACAAAGGAACGACTAACCTTCCTGAAATTTTTGGTAAACATTTATTGCAGTATTCAATGGGCACTCAATGGGTTAAGTGGTTATTATTATTAATCGTATCGAGATATTTATTACAAGGTAATCATTTTTAGAATGTCATATCCCGTGTTGGAAGAATCTGCTAAGTCCATTGTAGACCGCCCAGGAGCGCCTTCCCGTAGTGTGGTGAATGCTTCTTCCATGCTCCCGGAGTTGTTGGGCGAGGCGGTGCATTATATTACGTTATTGTACATGTGAAAATTGTCTAAATCAGACATTCAGATCTTTGCACTGGGCGGGACTCGAACTCACAATAGTGAATCGAGTCGGGGAATCGATCCGCCCAAGAGCTAACTTCACTAAAAATCATCATGAACCCCTACCTTGGAATTTTTTTAATTTTTTAAAAAAGGCAAAATTTGCTCTAAAAATCGCAATTCTTAAAATTTCTCAATGAAAATCACATTAGAATACTTCAAATAATTCCACTAATCAAATAATATCATTAGTTGAATTTTTTTTGGAAAAATTTTCACCAAAAATCATCATGAACCCCTTGGGAGTTTTTTAATGTTTTAAAAAAGGCAAAGTCTGCTCTAAAAATCGCAATTCTTAAAATTTCTCAATAAAAATCACATTAGAATACTTCAAATAATTCCACTAATCAAGTATCATTAGTTGAAATTTTTTTTTGGAAAAATTTTCACCAAAAATCATCATGAAAAAGTCATTTTACAAATTAGAAAATTCGCCTTTTGCTTACACTACACTTACCACACTATATTTTATGAGTGAATAAAATATTTTATAAGTCCACTGAAGAAGACCCACATCAAGTTTCGAAAGTTTTGACGAAAATTCCAAGTCTTTTAATTTGATGAGAAACGAATTCTCTGGCGATCACAAGAAAGTTGCAACTTATGTAAGATTTTCTTTCATTCGAGCATTTACAGCATGACAGTATTATTCGAGCATGACATCCAAATTAGCAGCCCACGCTTGTCGATCTTCCGCCACTTCAGCAAGATGTTCGGGTTCGATCTCAAGGCGTTCCAATTCCAAGGCAAGATCCTGAATTTGATTCAAAAACCTTGTCCAAGGTCTGCCTCGAGACTAGAGGTCGACGCCTTCTCACAATGGCTTGCATAGCTTTTCTGGTTAAACTTTTTATGGCCATGCGCTGAGCATGTCCATACTATCGAAGTTGTGATCTCTCTGCTCGAAAAAGTAATTCCTCGACTCTTAACTCCTCACGAACGGCTATGTTCCTCACTCGATCTCGACGAGTGATTCCCTTAACTGCCCGGAGGTACCTCATCTCGGAAGGTTGTACTCAGGATTTTATACTTTCGGTCACTACCCAAATCTCATGACCGTAGGTGAGAATAGGAATGGATACAGAGGGCCAATTTTTGAAATTCTCACTCGCACCCGCGAGCTCTTTAGTGGCCGAGAGAAATTGACTCGCACACCCCGGAAATTCTTGAGTACGTGCAACGAGTACTTTATGTTATAAAGAAGTCGTTACATAAGGATTTGAATCTACGGGGTGTGCGAGTGGATTTCTCTCGGCCACTAAAGAGCTCGCGGGTGCGAGTGAGAGTTTCAAAAATTGGGCCTCAGCTTTGAAAACCGATAATTTAGCCGAACGGCTAAACTCGGCTTTCTGCCTCACGCTTCCGCCAAGCTCCCAGAAGTTTGACCGATACCATCAACTTCTAGCAACTTACATAATAAACTTTGCCGAAAACTTTTTCTGTTCTCTCTCCAGAAGCGTTTGCTCTCCGGATGGGAGACGGGACGGTCGGGACGTCCACAAAAATTGATTTTTGGTGCATATAATATTCGTGATCCAAAATTTGAGCCCGATCTGATGAGGTCGGATTTCACCTCGGACCATAAAAGCTGAGATTGTGAAGAATCTCAGCAAAAAGTAACAGAATCACGAGAAACAATTCCTCACACTCCATTTTGCTAAGGAAAAATATGCTCTGGATAGAAGGAATTGATTGAAAGCGAGTCTCGCAATAGCTAGAAAAATATCAGTGTAGAAGACATTCATTTCTTCAAGAGACTGCACAGAGTGAAATTTAAAGGAGGAAATATCGATTGACACTAATCTCAAATGGGGTGTTGTTGATGCTGAGGGTTGTACCAAAAAAAAAACACACACACACATACAAAAACAATTTTCTCAAATGACGAGTCGTTACATGCAAAATATTCGAAAACTATCGATTCTTTTTCACAGAATTTTTCCATTGGAATTTATAGCACAAGAAAATAAAAATGAAGGAGAAAAAAGGTTATTTCAAACTTACCATGATGAATGATTTCGCGAAGAGTGTTCTAATTTTTCCTTGGTGGCTCATTCATAGAAATTTGTTGTATAATTTTCAACATCCAAGGAGAAAACAATCACATTTTTCCCCGGAGAAATGTCCCGGGATAAATCGATACCTAACTCCTTATGCAGAAAGCATCGAAAACTGCAATTTTCATCTTTCACTAGCCACTTTATGCTCCAAATAGCATTTAGAGATCCCAATTTCCACAGAATTTCTTTAAAATGTTTCCAATTTGCCCTGTAAATAGAACAATAAGAAAAAATAGCATTAAATGCCTTTTTTGTCGAATTTCTTAATTACTCCTGCCGTTTCGAAATACGAGTAAGTCGTACGTTTGGGGATACACTAGGAATGGTTTCAGGGAATAGTTCTGTTATTTGCAAATACAAGTATATTAAGTATGAACTATCTTCCACGTTCAGGGATAATATGAGGATCCTATTACGATGGTAATTTGGGGAATCGATATGTTGAAGTTGCCCATTTTTCGCGTATTTTTCAAAGAGCTCCGGTAGATGGTAAATTACTAAAAATGGACTGTGATGATTAACATTACAGGCTAAAATTTGTTCTAAATTTTTAGTATGCACAAGTAGAACTCAAAAGTTATTACCGATATGGCATTTTTTGTTGCCCAAATTTTGCAGAATGAGCAATAAAAAGAACATACTTTTTATGTATTCGAATATCTGGGTGCTAAATGGTTAGAGATAGGGACTTGGGGCCTTCCACGGACCCACTCCCATAAGTTGACACTGGTAGTATTATTATGTCCGTTTGGGCTCATTGGAGAGGCCTTGGAATTTCTAAGAAGACTGACTAGTTCCAATCGGTTATGAACCGGTTTATAACCGATAACTTATTTTTATCAGAAAATCAATTTTATTGCTCCTAAGACATTTTGTGCGATCTTATGTGTGATTTAAATCGGTTGTGAGCAATTAAATTTTAAGTATGGGTGTTTAAGTATAGGTGTTTAAAATATTAACGAAACCAACGAAACACTAGTACTACTCTATTGTAATTATTTCTGAAGGAAGTTGTACAGAAGTGACTCTTAGGGATGTGTAGTATCATTCAATTTTATCTCTTACTAGGAAAATGGCGCGGAAAAGAAACGCGTGTGTGTGGATTAATTTTCATCATGAGAAAATTAGGTGAGATTTTGCTCAATTTCATTTCTCCATCTGGTTCACTCATTCTGTTCGAGAACACTCACACTCACACGACATCGCGGGGTGGTTTTTAACCCCAGAAACATTTTCGTCTTTCTATGCATTGTAGAATTATTTTATTAAGACAATAGTATAGAATCACGTGTTCTTAAATGTAGGGGAGACCGGGGAGGTTTGGGACAGGGGTAGTGTGGGACAAGGTGATTTTTTCATTATTTTTTGAAATAAATGGGATTTAATCACTACTGAATCGTAAGCAATATTAAGATGTATCTTGACTAAAAGAATTGATATCCTCAGTTTTATTGTTTTATTTCTATGAACACTTTCTTAAAAATTGATAAAAATTGTATTTTTTCATTTCTCAGCTTTGCTCTTTGTATTTTAAATCAGCGATATATAATAAAAACTTTTTTATCTCATTAGCTAGCAGTGTAATCTGGGAACATATTTTTAAAAACAAAGTTTCCGTGATCATACACTCTTGTTTTTTACTTAAAGGTTTTAAAGACCAAAACTACACGCGGGGATGTTTGGGATACCTGAAAGGGGATGAATTTTCGACAAGATTGTAGGTGGCGTGCAATTTTTTATTGTCAAAATGGAGAGTAATGCCCAGTTTCTACTGGAAATTTACCTCTTGTGCAAACTTTACCAGTTAAGCAGCTGTTTACAGGGACAATTAAACCATCAATGTCTTGCGAATCAATAATTTATTCTCTAAAGGATATTCGACCTTTGCTCAATCCCGTTAAAAACTATTTTCTCGAAAATTTCTCGAGCAAATATCCTCTACAATTCTCACAAGTTCTCCAGAAAAGGCAAGACGAGAGCTTTTTCAGAGAAATAAGGAAAAAAACAGGTAACATGCAGTTGTCGTAAAATCAAACAAGAATCCGTCAATGAGTTCAAAACTAAAAGTTGCAAGAAAATCTACTCGTGAGAGGATTTTATAATCAAGATTGCAATATATAGAATAAAATAAACAAAGAAAGGTAGATGGAAAATAATAAGAAAATACTTTAAATAACTGATTGACAATAAATGACTCTACTACTGTACAAATTAAATTGATATTAATTTCTAAGTAAGAAATAAAAGATTAAACATTTTTATTTCTGTTAGAAATATTCTTAATCTAGTACTTAAACTTAATAAACGTGCTCCAATAATGCGAATTATGCGAGAAAAAATGCGTCCCAAACATCCCCTCTTGCGTCCCATACTGCCCCACATCGGGGAGGTTTGGGACAAAGCGTCAAGTTAAATGTTTTATCTTCTCCAAGAAAACTCAGTTGTTTTCCAAGTTCTATCGAGTACTTTTTATAATGTCAATACCCATAAGTATCCGATAGACCGCATAAAATTGTAATACACTATCGTGATTTTTTGAAATACTGTCTCAAAGTCAAAACATGACAAAAAGTCCCAAACCTCCCCGGTCTCGCCTAAATGCAAACCTATTATAAATCGTATTATGCATCGTTTTTATCTTCTTTTCTATGTTTTTTTCCTACTAGAGCACGCACGTGTGATATGGGAATAGAATTCAAAACCATTCTCTCTAACAAGCATTTTAGAACTTCTTTACAAAATCTTATAAAACTTTTAGATCCATAAAAAAGACTTTTGGTTTCTTGGGTACATTCCGTACATAATCCTACCCTTCCCAATCCCCTTTTGCTCTCAGGAAGATGAGAAAGCTAAACGTGTGACAGTCTTGAACGTGATATACATCCACTCAGGACAAATGGACATTTCTGTGTCCCCTGGAAGATGATGTAAGTGTCACAAAGCAATGAAATGTTGATTCACACTGTAGTAGATGGAATATACTCTTTTGCTCAGCGTCACATCATACACCACATATACATACATATTAACTTCCAATTATGATAATTGATAATAGAAGATTAATCTTTCCATAATCTAATTTGCTATCATAGAGACAATTATCTCTGGAAAATATTTCTATATGTCAAAAATTTTCTCGTCATTTTTTCTCTCTTTTACAAAATCAACCACGACTTACTCTCATTCCCAGTAATTTCCATAGAAAACAATAATTTTCTCTCGAAACTTTCCCTCAAAATCAACCACGACTTACTCTCATTTTTAGTAAATTTCCATAGAAAATAATAATTTTCTCTCGAAACTTTCCCTCAAATTTTCTGGAAACCAAAATTGGGATTAACCTGTCTCGCAAATCACGTAAGACTTCTAGTTTAGAGTCCATGTTCCACCCATGATTCAGGTGTGTAAATTAGATTTAATTATTTTAGCCCATAGAATTAGTTGGTAATATTTCTACATCTTCAAAATTACATTCCCAGATAGGGATCTCTGCACGTGAACAATACAACAGAAAAATGAGAGCGGTTTTCTAACGCGTCATGAGAATCCATTGGATGCTCGTCTATCATACCACGTCTTATTGGATATTAAACTCCTTTCAATCACATTTGGGATTTTACCTTATTTGGTCCTTCTCCCCTTTCACACTTCATTCTCATGACCCCCCCCCTTCCCGCCCCATTAAAACGTATCAAAAAGTAAGAGCAGAATGAAGTCTTCTGGTGTGATGAACTACAACAAGAGAGAGAATGTAAAATCCTTATGCAAAAATAATGCTCCATCAAAATTTGCATATGAAAAGTGGTGAAAGTATATGATAATTGTTTCTTTTTTTAAATAAAGTATTAATTTTAAACGTCACTTTACGGATATCATAAAAGTTTTAATTGTTAATAAGGGTGATGAATATAAGTTAAATCTTATGTAAAAAAAAACAAGTGGCAGGCCCAGATAAGCTTATAGTAGTTAAGATTCTTTACAAACAACCCCCGGAATGATTTTAATTTGGGATGCTTGCAACCTAGGATGCGTACAAATTAGGCTGTGAGTTTGATCTTGGGGTTAAGAATAGCGTCGAGCAAATTGTTTTTGGCGCCAAGATTAGATAAAATTGGCTCGACGCGATTCTCTATCCCCAAAATCCAACTCACAGCTGAATTTGTACACATCGCTCCTTGTAAATTACAAGGGGCCAACTCACTTTTTGGTGATTTTGAGGTTTTAATGCACTCAGACAGAGAATTTAATAAAATTTCAGATGATATGAGTCAATCAATTTCGTTATTAGAAAAGTTTTTCAAAATTTTACTCTTTATGATTGCTTGCGCGGTTTTATTTGAAGTCAAGGGGCACAAAATAGATTTATCGTTCAAATTTTTGTGAAACAAGGGACTAACTCAAGCAAGTTGATCCTCTTTCATTCTAATTTCATGAAAATTTGCGCATCATTTAGAATGACAAAGAGCTAACTCATAAAAAAACATATTTTGAAAGTTAAAAATATGTATGTTTCGATGTTTATAATAATGCTCATACAAATAGAAAAGAATTAAATTGTTTTTAATAACATACTTAATTGAGATAATTATTTATACAAAGTTGGATCTTTCATGCTGTCTCCTGAAAAATGGCTCAGATTGAGTTGTTCCCTTGTAATTTCCAAGGAGCGACATTAAGTTGCAAACACCCCGACTTGCACGCATTCCGAGATCACCTGTAAAGAATCTCAGCTACCATAAGCTTATCTGGGTTTTAATATTCTGAGACGTTTTACACAATAAAATTCTATGACATTCTGTGTAAATGCAAGACCATCTCTTTCTCTACATATTTTTTTTTTACTTTTTGTATCACCTTAATATCTTAAACACGTTTCTGAATTAATTTGTCGAAAATTCATGGCAAATTTTTAGAGTAAAAAAAATTATTAAAATATTTGTTGAATTTGAAATTGAGGGAATTTACTTAGGAGATAAATAACAATTTTCCTGTTTTACATTCAACGATATTTCTACATTTCGTATTTACTTTTGAAAATCTCCCAGTGCTAGTGAGGAAACCCAGAAACTTTCTCCTTTTTGAGGAATATAATTGTCTGTCCCTGGAAAAGTACAATATCTTATCAATTATTGATTATGTGTTTTCTCGAAAATTACCAGAAAGATTTTGAGGACGTAAGGGAAAAAATGAGAAAGAGTTGGGAAAAAAATGAGAGAAGAAGAGCACGACGTTCAGTTGCTTCTTATTTACATTACCCATCTTATAATGCTTTTCTCAGTTCTTGTTCCCTAAGTGTGGGATTCCTATCCCCTGTCCCCCGAAATCTCTATTTCAGGGCAGGAGAGATAGACTTGGCGGTATGATAAGTAAACTGGGAATATGTGAGTCAATCTTGGGAGAAAATTTTCTCGGTTGCAAGTGTTCATCTGAAACATTATTGGAAATGATGAAAATGATGATAAATTGAGGAAGTGGCGTGAATGTGAGTAGATAGGTGAATGAAGGCTGAGAGGAAAATAAAAGATGAGAGACTATATGAGAAAATGAACTGGGATGTATAGAAAGAAAAAGGTCTGTGAACTTTTGTGTTATAGAATCACTGAATTCGGGTTTTTCGCTTTCTCTCATTTCCATATATCCTGACCTTCTATTACAAAGTCAGAAGAAATTTCCTATTACCTTCTCCAGGACCATGGAGACAAAACAAAAATGAAGCATAGAACTGAAGAGAAGGATAAGTATAATCGTGATGAATTTTCAGAAATGTTGATAAAAATTAAGTCGTGCGTTAAAAATATACATTCAATACGAAATGTTCAATATTTTCCCTTTTTTCCACATAGTTACTCCCCATCACAGTTCATCCCGACTTTCCCGACGAAGATTTATATTTTTACGAACTTAATCTCTGTTGAATTTTCCCTAATGTATTTTCCATCTGTTTCAATTTTGCAATTAAGCTTAAAAATGCTTCAAAAATTGTCCCACTCATTGCTCATTTTCTTTATCCTTTAATTTTGAATGGAAATGGAGGAGACAGGAAGAGCAAAAAGTAACAAATAATTAAAATATGCGACTTCCTTATTCGGGATCCAGAGTGAGAAAGTGCATTTTCATAAGAGAAAAATTCATGTGGTATGATTTAATAGGGAGAAATTAAATTTTTAAATTATTCCATTTCCCCAGTCACTCTCAACCATGTACAATTTTTTTATGAGATCAATTTCTGGAGAGGTTACAGTCATTTTCTTTCCCCCGGAAACACCCTATCCAGACATTCCCACACTCCCATCATTGCCTGTAGCCCGGCATCTGAGTTGGATAAATGAGGAAATTGCAATTCATTGTAGTAACATCTTCTGCTAGTGTCTTATATTGCATGTCGTCAGATGATGAGTAGAGTCATCATATATGTAGAATTATCTCTCGAATATGGTTTGCTAACCAGCCATAGAAATAAAGTAAAGAATAAAAGAATCACAATAAAATGACCTTTCCAAATCTGCATTAGGTTTTTTTATCTACTGCGATTAAAATTTGAGAACCATTTTTCCATGGGAAAATTCATTCGATTCCACGTTTTAAAACCAAACTGCAACTCCGGGATCACTCTATTCTTATCTGCCCAGGTAATAACTCACTAAAATCATTTTTTTTATAAAATTTTGCCGAGAACGGATAAAAGACTTTTACTGGTAAAAAAGGTGGATCATTTTGATTAATTCGCGATCCTTTTGATGAATCATATGATCCATCATTTCCAATGTTTCATTTCGATCCTTTTTTTAAAAGATCATTTTGATCCATTGCAAAAGAATTAAATTTTGATATTTTGAATGGTTCACTTTGAGGAGCTTTTCAATGGATCAGTGAGTGATACTCTAAAATAGATCAAATGGAACTTTTAAAGGATGACTTTTTAATCTTTTTTAAATGTAATGCATTTGCCCTTCAAAACAAATTAAAAGACAAACATATTATTATTGTCCTGCAAATGATTTTTTTATTCCTATATGTTTTTACCATTTACAGTTATAACATCAATTTTTTTTACTTGTTAATACTTTTTTGACAAGGGATTTTTTTTGTTAAATATTAAGTTACTGATATATTCAGTTCATTTGGAAAATTTGAATTATTTATGAATTTTAATTCAAATTGACGTATATTTTTAGTTTAAATAGAAATTCTAGAAGAACCATTTTTCAAAAGATTTTTTTTAACCGATATTCTGTGCATTTGTAGCGGAAACGCTCATTATTATTATAAAATTGTCTTCCCTATTCCTATTTTTATATTATGTATTTATATTTGTAGGAATCAAAGTGGAGCACTCGTTTTGGTGGGAAATTCACATGTAATAAAAGCGAGTGCGACCCACTAAAATTCGGAGTTGTACTGCATAATTAACAATAAATGCATCTAATTGCAACACATTCTCTTTTTTTATGATAGATTTAGGACGCAAGAAATTCGTCGGTAATCCCTGAAAAAAAAAAAGAAAAGCTATGAAATATTTCCAGATATGCGATTCTAAATGTTCCGAAGCGAGAACGTAGAGCAAAAAAAACATATTTTACACAATGAAAATCTAAGGATTTTTTTCACTATTTGATCAACAGAAAGTTCGCTCTTGCAAAAGATCTCTTTCCGGAGGTAGAACACCGACAAAATTACTTAAAATTGTACAAATACGTGCAACTGTGTATTATTTTATTTTCACTTTTTTCTACTCACTTTTGGCAAATTTTTCAAGTTTTCACAAGTCTCCAAACTTAATCCTTTTTTACCTATAACATTATAATTTGTAGAAAAGAGCCACTGAATACCTAAAAGGACACAAATTACACGACAAGCGAACCCCGTTTTATTTATGCGCTCAGCGAGTCTCACTCAGTGACTGTCACTGACGTCGCTGAGCGCCTGAATCGCAATCTTCGCCTGATTTATAACCTTCGGGGAAAGTTTTTTAGGTACCCACATATTCGTGATCAGGAAGTGGAGCAACACATTTTAAATTTGAGCCCGATCGGATCCGCTTTTTTTAATTTACTTGTTTTAATCGTTTTATAAATAAAATTTAACATTTTACCATTGTTAAAACTTATGTATATGGTAATTTATCTGATTTCAAAGTATTAAATTGAGTAGTTTAGATATACTAGTTATACTGATCAAATTTAAGTTTTTAATTCAGTACAGTAGAGTCCCGCTATAGGCCATCGCTCTATAATCCACAATTTATCGACCGTTGATTTCAAAACACTGATTTTAAGTTAGGTTATGTTTTTTA
The DNA here is from genome assembly GCF_024763615.1 of Phlebotomus papatasi. Taxonomy (NCBI): domain Eukaryota; kingdom Metazoa; phylum Arthropoda; class Insecta; order Diptera; family Psychodidae; genus Phlebotomus; species Phlebotomus papatasi. The sequence continues at coordinate 111,771,236 of NC_077223.1, forward strand.
GCACGCGACATGCAATGTTGTCATAATTATTTTAATATTTTTGGCAAATTTTATTGAGTAGTTGTGATAATTGTAACCCATAATGAAGAGAGCGAGGACAAATACCACAATCGCAAAGAAAGTGAAAGCCGTCGAGCAATTTCAATACTAAAAGTCGTTGAAAATTTTAAAAATGACATGGACTATAGTGCGACCCAAGTATCAAATCTGGAACCAAATATGGACTATAGCGAGGCTCTACTGTACTAAACTTTAATTTCCCAAATTAAACGGAATGCATATATAAGCCTTTTTGGTCATTAAAAAATCATTTTGCTCTGGATATCAGAAAATCTTTAAAAATTTCTAAATCTTAGAGAAAAAAAATCACGCTGAATTACTTGTCGTTGCAGAAAGAATAAAAAATACTAATCTTATTTCTTGAGTACTCCCCTGGCCAGATAAAACTCCCTGCTATCTCTTTCCCACATGAAAAACTCAAACACACTCACCTGATGAATTAATGTTATTCTCCACACATTGAATTAAAGAAGCGGCCAGCACACCTGTCCAAATTCACTCTCCCAAAAATTTCTTTTCTTCACGTCTCATGTTCAGCGTCACAGATTATTCGATATTAGGAGAACCATTTCAACACTTTCTCCATCTTTAAAATCGTCCTTTGGCCATTGTTTGAAGATCGTTGTCCTTAGGACAACATTTTGAGAACTCAATTATTAGCTTCACCTTACTCCAAAGAATCTTGCAGGCATTTATGCGACACATCGACGTCATCAATAATTTTGTTGAACTCCCTGGACAGTCTCGCACACATTTCTACCAATTATTATTCGGGTTTCAATGTATGGCCCTGTAGAAGAATAAATATATACAGGCATTTGATTCAACTTCCATACAACAACTCCAGAGCTCTCCGTCTCTTTCAGCAACTTTTCATTGAGATAGAGTTTAGTGTGGAGAGTAGTTTGAAAATAGTGCGCTTTGTGGTGTGACGAGAAAAGCCAGAATTCCTTTTCCAAAACTGGCAAAAAGGATAAATTTCTGCTACAATCTCGTCATCCGACATATTCTGGTGAGTTTTGTGCGGTGAAAAGCAGATTGTTCAGTGAAAATGTGCTAAAAAGCCCGTGAAAGACCCACAAAAACCAAATGGTCACACCCATTTTCCCAACCACCCAATTGTCGAAACTTCCATTGAATCTTTTGTGAAATTTCTGTACACTAATTTCCAATTAATTGCTTCTGAAATGATATAAATTCTCTTCCAAATCGCAATTTAGGTAATCTGAATTTCCTTTCAAATAGGGAAACTTTTAATTTTGTGAAGGGAAAAAACGCTTTAGGTTGAGTACGCGTGAAAAGTAAGGTGTCTAGATGAATCTTTCAAAAGGCACGCGGTTCTAGTTGAAACCAGTTTCACGCGTCTTACAATTCTTATCCTCAATAAATGCAGATGGAATAAATTCCAGATCCATTTAACCCATTTAACCAAAAAAACATCAGGGAATTGTTTGTACAATGCAAATATCTTTGATATGGAAGTATAGAGAGCGACAGTGAATGAGTCAGTTATGATTTATTTTAATTATAATGAATTAATTTCCCCACCAATAGCGCTTGATTGTTGTTAACAAATCATTGAAATCTCAGAGCGAAGTACATGAGGGAATTTATCAATCAATGGTGAGTAGGGGAGACTGGGGCAAAACTTGCCAAAATGCATATTTAATTCTTTCACGAGCTTTGAGAAAACTTAAACGTTTTATAATGAGCATATGTATATTCTTATAGTAAATTTACTGCTCTACAACATTGCCGAAGACTATTTTCCTCTATCTCGAAAGAAATGTGATTTTCGAATCATTTTCTAAAAGTCGATTTTGTTGAGATTCTCAAAAATGCTGAGGCAAATTTTGTCAGTCTTCGGAAAATTTGTGACGTTTTACTCTCGCAAACGTTAAAAATATCAAATAGACATATTTTTATAGGAAATTTATTCCTCGACAACTTAAGATTTTGCCAGGGGTCAGTTCTCCATTTCGGATATTCCGATGCATCCAGGCCACCAATTGGGCCCCTTATTCTTCCCCACTCCTATTCTATCTTATCCCCCCCGATACGGGTAGCCGCTCTATATCACAGCTCTGTGAGCAGTCAGTGCCGTTACTATATCACAGCATACCTTCTCGGTGTGTGTTTGGGATCAGTGACAGCGAATATTTGTATCGACTGAAGTACCGCTTTCATGTCGAAACTCGTTCTCGTACCAGCCTCTATTGTTTAGGTTTAGGCGGTTCACTTTTTTGTCAATATGCACCATTGACATAACTATTCATTCATTTACTGGACGAATTCAAAGCCGATATGGCATGAGAAATCTTTTTCTGCTGCTGCTCAGCTTTGAACTCAAGACCTCGCGTCGCAGTCATAGAGCTATTACTCTATCCACTGACCCACTCGAGGCTCCTTTTAAATCATTCTTCCTCGACAACTTTGACGAAGATAATTTTTCTCTAACTTAACGAGAAATGTGCTTAAATTGAGCTAATCAGTATTGATATTTTCTATAAGCCAAATTTTCCAAAAATAGGGCTCAAAATTTCATCATTTTTTTATTTTACATAATCCTTCCTCGAATCCCTTGAAACTTTGTAAGTTTAAGAAGGTTCATGAAGGCTATCTATAATAAAAATTTCAAGCCTCAATCTCTTTTATTTTAGAATATAGTGAATATTGAAATTTTCGTTTTGACAAATTTTGCCCCAGTCTCCCCTATATTGATAAAGCTTACCAAGCTAAAAATTCAATTAACCCATTCCTTACCATGGTATTATACATCATACGCACATTGAGTGATTTTAGATGATTTATTCCTGGACAATTTTCATCCGAATTGCTGCCGGGAATGGATTTTTAGTAACTTTAGTTCTTCAATTGGTTTTCGGAAACTTCGTATTTTACATGTTCGTATTGCACATTTCGTATTACGGAAACTTCGTATTCTAGTACATTTCATATTTTACCATTTCGTATTTCACATTTCGTATTTCACATTTCGTCTGTCACACATTTTGTACAAAACTTGAACATTTCGTCTGCGATACATTTTACACAATCATATCAACCAATAAAATAATAGAATTGCAGTTTTATGGGATTAAGGGCATTATACGCCTCGGGTCTGTGTTTAAACTTCAAGCTCTAATTATCAGTATTGCCAGTATTGCCTCTTTGTAGTAAACGAAAATTTTCTGTGCTTTGCGAAGTTATCAGTAGCTCCTGTTAGGGCAAAGGGAAATTTTCTGTGATTCGCGAAGTTATCAATAGCGCCTGTTCAATTTTTGTAGAAAATGTATGAAAGACGAAATGTGAAATACGAAATGGTAAAATACGAAATGTACTAGAATACGAACTTTCCGCAATACGAACATGTAAAATACAAATGTAAAACTAAAACATGTAAATACGAACATGTAAAATAGATAAAAAAAATATATTTTCAAAAAATTCATGTATTAATCTGTAGAATAGGAAACTATTCCCAAAATATGAACATTCGATCTAAAGTATTTCTGGTACATTGACTGAATGGGTTAAGAAAAATAGAATGGTAATACGGGAAGATTATATAAAATTTTGTTCATATAACACGCATCCAAAACTAATTTTAAATTACTTTTTCTTCACGATCTACGGGGAAACGGAAACTAATTTTCAATATTATAAGGAATTCCAATATAAAATCTCTAATACAATCACTTGTCTTATTTAAGGACGATTGCCCAGTCAACGTAAAGAAAATTATGCTTTCTCAATGCAGAAAAAAATAGTATTATAAGAAGTAAAGGGATGGCAAAACGTCTTATACTGTGTGAGAAATGTTCGAACTCGTGACTTAAATGCCACCTCAAAAATACTTTTGCATCATTTTCCATTTACCGGTTCCCAATCGATTTGAACCGATTCATAAATCACTCAACAGATCCCCCAAATTAGTTAGCTGAGAATCTCTGCTTTTGTGATCCTAGGTGAAATCCGACCTCGAAAATTTTGAATTTTCACGTTTTTATACTCATAGACTACGAATATTATATATGCGCTATAAATCAATTTTCGTGGATGGTCCGTCCCGTCCGGCCGTCGTATAACCACTTCTGGAGAGGGAACGGAAAGAGATATCTAAGCGGTTTTCCGCAAAGGTTAAATGTTGATGAGTGGCTAGACGCTAGAAGTAAAGCGATATCACATTCATCCCCCGACCCCTTCCGCCATTTCGGAATAACCCCAAATTTTTATTTTTCAAAACTCAACCCATATGGCATAGATTGATCTCAAATTTTAGTGTGTTATAGCTGGGCCTAAGAGCTTTTGATTAAAAAACAAAAAACATGAAACCCCCGCGAACCCTCTGACCACAGTTGTAATGGTTCAATCAAAAATTTAATTTTAAAATGGTTATGTCTCCGATTCTATTCTAAGAACTTGAAAAATTTTGGTGTTTTGGAAAGCTCTCGTGGAATAGTACAATCATTTTGATACCTTCATCCGATTTAATCGAAGTTCGAATCAATCAAAAAATCTATTTTTGAAAATTCGATGTCGAATATTTCGAAAACTAGACTATTGTTTATCTTTAAATTTTAGTATGTTGTAGTTGTATAGTTGAGTACGAGAGTTCTATAGAGTAATGTACCCTGACCCTTACTATAACGAAAATAACCGAACTTTAGGAACTTTTTTTTTCCATTTGTTAGTCTTCTGTACTCAAACTGTTTGAAATAGAAAATGACCAGTGATAAGCCCAGATAAACTTATGGTAGCTGAGATTCTTTAGCAAACTATTCGCAGCGGTAGAAACAAATAAAATTGGCTGGACACAATTCTTTACCCCCAAAATACAATTCAAAATCGATTTTGTTTAGGTATTTAGAGTTGCAAGAACATAGAGTTGCACACATTTATTAATATATGTATAGTCCTACTATGTACCTTGTGTATATGGGCATGAGAAAATAAAACAATTCAAAAATTCAATTCAATAGCCTGTAAAGAATCTCAGCTACCATAATCTTATCTGGGCTTATCACTGGTTTTTAAGAGTAATACAATTTATTTTCTGACAAAAATTAATCAGCGATTCATTACTGGTTCACAATTGATTTATAAATAACTCAAAATATTGCTCATAATAACTTAGGAATGTTATAAATGTATTTCGGATAAAAATTAGTTATATCGATTATGAACCGATTTATAATTTTCCTTTATAACAATTCTTGATTTTCAAGCAATAATAAACAGAAGGAAATTCCACTGTGAATTGTGTTTGTGGGCAACTATAGCAACGCATTTTCAAGTGTCTCAACACCTTACCAAAAACTGACGCCTAAATGTATCACGAATTAACAATTTTCTTAACTTCACTCTTTTAGACATTTCCTATCTACATACGTTTGGAGTGAGATGAATAATATATTTTTCGTGTGAATGAAAAAAAAACACACAGAAGCGCTAAAAGGTTGTCTGAGAAGAGAGAGAGAGAGGATACCATGTCAACTATTGAAGAACGAACTGCCTATTTGGACAATCCGTTCTTCACCAAACATTTATACGGTAATTTCTCACCATTCTACGTGACCATCGGGATTTGCACTCTCCTGGGTGTTGTTCTTTTTGTCCTCAACATTATTTTTGGTTGCTGTTCGCGCCATCGCGACTACTGGCAGGATCGACACACAGGAAATCGGTGGTTAATCTCTATTTGGTCAGCAACACCACACAAACAGCCTCCGTTGGATCTTACGGAATTGAAAGACGAAGAGGCTTTTCATCCTTACAGAATCACAGTAAGTTAAAGCATTTTTATTTTATTCAGTCTTTGTTTCAATTCTATTTTTGATACAGAAAAATTTTCATTTTAAAAATGTCTATTTGTATTTAACAAAAAATGCCCAAATAATTATTATAGCAGCTGAGATTTTTTACAGGGGACCTTGGAGTGCTTGTAGTGTAACTCGGAAAGCGTGAAAATTCTTTAATTTATTCGTGAAATTTTAGGGATAAACGCTTGCGTCGCGCAAACTGTTATCAACAGGCGAAACGGATAAAATTGATTCGACGCGAATTTTTAGCCCCAAAACTTAACTCATAAACGAATTTTCACGCATAAAGAGTTGCAAGCACCCGGATTTACAAGCACTGAGGTCCTCTTATCTGACCTTATGACTGGTCACTTTCTATTACAAATAGTTTGAGTACAGAAGGCCAACTAAAACAAGGAAAATTCATTAAAATCAGTCAAGTAACATTAAAGATAGAGTCCAGTCGATTCCGTTATAGTAAGGGTTTGGGTACAGTTGGGTGGATCAGAAACGGATGGGACCCATCGTTAGAAAGATCTTGATCTCAGATAGAATTATATACTAAAATTTCATCGAAATCATTCCACAAACACCGAAAATACGTCCGGTCAAGATATTTTTGGTTCAGGAAACATCGAGGAAGGAGCGTGACCCACCGTTGGAAAGGTCTCACTACAATATACTAAAATTTTAAGAAAAAAACATAGTCTAGTTTTCGAAATTGTTGATAATTGTTTCTTTTTTTTCAAATAAAGTATTGATTTAAACATATACGGATATTGTAAAAGTTCTAATTGTTCAAAAAACGATTAGAAAAAAAGTAATAAGCCCAGATAAATTTTCCTTACAGGCGACCTCGAAATGCGTATAATTTGAGGTGTTTGGAATCTATAATTCATACAAATTCGACTGTGCATTGGATCTTGGAATTAAGTAAGAATAGCGTCAAGAAAACTATTTTTGGCGACAGAAAGAGATAAAATGGTTCATCGCGATTTTTTACCGACAAAATCCAACTAACCGCCGAACTTGTACAGATTCTAAGTTGCAAACACCCCGAATTGCAGTCATTACGAGGTCATCTGTAAAGAATCTCAGCTACCATAAGCTTATCTATCTGGACTTATCACTGGTCATTTTCTATTTTAAATTGTTTAAGCACAGGAAACCAATAAAATAAAAAAAAACTCATTGAAATCGGTTGATTGAAATTGAGTCCGGTCGACTTCGGTATAGTAAGACCGTCTTCAGACTAGAGGTTTAGCCCAGTTCCGGAGAGTCTCAAGACCTTAAACAGCAACCGATTTTATTGATTTTTCAAAATGTAATAGGTCATTTGCCCTTAATAATCCAATCCTAAGTCAAAATTTTCCAAAAAATCTTGACTGATAAGATATTAGAGAAGTTAAGCCATATGGCTAAGCCTTAGGTTTGAAGCCCGTATAAGGGTCGGGGTACAGTAGTGGGGTGGACTATGGACAGATGGTACTCATCATTAGAAAGATCTCGATCGCTGATTCAATATACTAAAATTTCATCGAAATCGCTTCATAACCACCGAAAATACAGTCAGGTCAAGACATTTTTTTATAGCTCAGGTCAGGGAACATCAAAGGAGTAGTGTGACCCACCATTGGAAAAGAATCGACCTAAGCTACAATATACTAAAATTTGAAGAAAAAGCATAATCTAGTTTTTGGAATATTGGACATCGTATTTTCGAAAATCCATTTGTCGATTAATCAGACCGTTAATTAAATCGAAAGAAGTAGCATTTCACGAGAGCTTTCCACATCATCAAAATTTTTGATATTCTGACTAATAATAAAACCGCAGATATGCCCATTTTAAAATTTATTTTTTGACCCTTTAGCTCAGAGAGGTCAGGGGGACTTTTATCGTAAGCTCTTAGGCTCAGGTACAACATACTAAAATTTGAGATCGAGCTATGCTGTATAGAGGGGCTGGGTAAGTGAGAAAACAAAATTTGGGGATATACAAAAATGACGGAAGCTGGATGTGGGAGGGTGGCTCTGACCACGAAAATCGATTTTAGGACATTATCATTTTCTTGATCTATAGAGGTGTCAAAATGTATGAATCCAAAATTTGGGCGCGATCTGACAAGGTCGCATTTCATCTTGGATTACAGAATATTTGTCTTTGCAAATTACAAAAAGACTGAGACAAATTTATAAGTTGGAAGTTTGGAAGTTAATGGCTAATTAAGCCACAAGTAAAATGTTTTTATAAAGCAGTACCATACTTAATTTAGTTACTTATACTTTATGCAACAAAATCTTCTATGTGGTTAGGCTACAGAAAAAGAGAATTAAAAATCAATTTTTTTTTGAGAATTGTAAAATTTATTCCACTTCTTACCTAAATAAAGGAATTAGACCCAATATAAAGCGATTGATTTTATTTATTGTTGAGATTAGAAAATTTAGTAAATTCTATTCATGAATAATTTGAAAATGTTAAATCCAGAAACTCTGTCCGTCAGAATATCACTTTCAAATATAATTATAAATACTATATTTTTAGAGTAATGTTTAAATTTTAAAGGAATATGAAATTTTAAAGTAATTTTTAATAAAGTAAAATAATAAGGAACATTTTTTGATGAACTTACTCAGAAAAGAAACAGATAATCCTAACCGGGTTAATGCACCAAGTTGCAATTTTCATACGATATATAACCTTTGCCGAAAACCGCAAGTCGATATCTCTCTTAGTTTAGGAGCTATTAATCTCCAGACCGGACGGACGGACGGGAACGTAACTTAGCCACCCATATATTCGTGATCATTAAGTGATGAAACACATTTTGGATAAATTTGAGCTCGATCGGACGACATGAAATTTTGTTAGGATTATATATAAGTAGGTGAGATTATTAAGAATCTCACCCTAACCCTAGGATGATTAACTAACGGATGGAGCATTTTAATTCACAAATGGTATATTTTTCTTAAATTCTTTATAATTTTATTTATTTAAATTTTTTATAATTTTCAGATCCCACAAAAATAAATAAAACACGAAATTGTAGCCACATATACGGAGAATATATTTTTAATGAATTTAAAATTTTACTGATGTTACAGATAGAAAATTTGTCAGAAAAATTCAAAAAATTGCGAATTTTACGTGTTTTTCATAAAGGTTTTAGGAACTATTATCCTCGTGCAATCATTATAAATTTTGTGCTAATAACATTAACATTAGATACTTGTTCATTTGATAAAAGTTTTAAAATGATTGCATTTGGTTTTATACCAAAACTAAAAAACCACTTAAGAAAGAATATACCATATTTTTGTACGGAAAATATATGAGAATGCTCTGCCCTGATCTCACCTAATATAGAAGCTTTTAGTTTAGGTAAACAGCGAACGTGAGGTACGGGTGGGTTTCGGGGTCGGTATTTAGATAAATTCTCTAAAAAATTACGAACGATTATTAAGATTGATAAATAATTACAAATAATTTCTCTCAAAATTACAAAAATCAATACTTCTTAGTGATCGTGTTTATTATCCAAAGAATCTGTCTAGCAGCCACTCTGAAAATTTCAAGTCAAATTTCAAGTATTGCACTACATTTTTATATTTAAAATTGAAATAAAACATATTTTTATATTCCTCGCACATTTAAGAACCCCTGAAAATTTCGCGTTAAGGGGGTAAGCGGGTTTGAAGGCTTCAAAAAATCGAAGATTTTAATTTGCTTATTAAATAGGATAATAAGTGAAGAACATTTTCTGAAAATCTCAAGTCAATCGGAGTAAAACTCTGGGAGCTAGAGCAGTTTTAGTTATGCATTACGCTCGCTCGCGCATATTGTTGTAAAACTTTAAACGCGTTTGATATTGATTTTGACGTATTTTATAGTATAAAACATGAAAAAGTGGCTGAAAATTATCCCTTTTTTGAAAAAGTTGTGCCAAAAATCGAAAAAAAATTTTTTAAAAATCCTACTGTTAAGCACGAGCTACATTCATATCCTAAAAGAAAATACTAGTTTTATGAATTTAAGATGAAGCTGCTAGAAAAAAACGTGACAACGGAAAAAAATGAGGGTGTTATCATGTTATCATACCATTTCAAAACGGATCAATTTTGAAAATTTTTCGGTGAAATTATCTGCCAAGACCTGCTCTATCAGATAGACGAAAATCTGAATTTACGAAATTTCATAGTTTAAAAATAAAAAATGGACAAAATTAAATTGTTTTCTCATGTCAAACCCGCTGATCCCCTTAATTCATTAGCCATTCATTAAAAAATCATACAAAAACCTTGAACTTTAGGCATACAACCAGATATTACCTTTTAAATCCCTTAAATCATGTCCAACTCGCATTGGATCGGTAAAACGATTTTATTATATTTAGTTATAGACACGTTTAAATCTAATTTATGAATCGAATAAAACGATTGTGATTTGGGAAGATGCAAAAATAAAAAAAATTAAAAAAATACATTGAAAATATCGGCAAAATCTTAATGTTTCATTTTCTTGTCAAACTTACTTGTGCAGGGTGAGGAAGTTGAACATTCAGAGTACATTGCCACTCATCATCGTCCTCACTACGAAAGTCGTCATCTGCACCCAAGCCATCGTCAGGAAGAGTACGTGGAACTGCACAAGCGAGAGAGTGACATTTGAAAACGAAAGATGGTATTCATAACTTTGTACCCAGCAGTGGCCATGCTAGCCATGTTTATCGTCTTGATCATCATGGTGATTCTTCGTCATGGAGAGCGTCTCTGCAATCTGCGTCATCACGCTCTTCCGGACGACAGAGAGTTGGGCGAAATGGCCTATGAGCAGCGCATTAGCGTTGCCTGATCATCCTCCACATTTCGCAAGGAATTGTTGAAATCTCTGACATTCTTCAAATCCGTCCTTTCTTGGAGTCTGATTTTTCGCACCATTTTTTAAACAAACAGACCGTAGATTTAACACAGTGTTCATCTTAAGTAGATTTTTATAAAGAAAATTTTTGAGGGAACTTATTGAAAGATCCCAGATATGGAATTCTTTTTTCGAATAAATAAAATCTAAATATTGAACTTGTCAATTATGAAGACGCAAAGATTGCACCGAATCAGATCGGACTCTTTTAGACTTTCCAAGGTTAGATGTAAGACTTATCATTGATTATGTTTACCCGTTTCATTTTTATTGTTGATTTACGGTTCGCCATAAGTGTCTCGTCCTTAAAGGGTTAAAAAACGATTATAAATCGGTAAATTGGAAAGATGAAAAATTTAAAATAATTACTTTGAAAATATTAGGAAAATTTTAATGCTTTTGTTTTATTCGCAAACTTACTTGTGCTTATTCAGGGTGAGGAAGTTGAGCACTCAGAGTACGTTATCAGCTGTCATCGTTCTCATTACGAAAGACATCATTTGCATCCCAGCCATTGCCAAGAAGATTACGTGGAACTGCGCAAATGAAAGACCGATATTTAAAAATAAAAGACGATTTTTATCACTTCATAAGCCAAAGTAGTAATACTGACCATATTCCTGACCTGACCAACATGGTGTAATCTTCCGTTACAGGGAGGACACCACTGCCATCTCCGCCATTACGCTGTTCCGGACGTCAGAGAATTAAGTGAAATGGCGTATGATCAACGCCTATTATAGACTTAAGCGTTGCCTGATCAGCCTCCACATCTTACGGATAATTATCTAGATTTCCGACATTCTAGAAATTCGTTCATTCTTGGAGTCCCGGCTCTGGCTGTTTTTTTTCCATCCTACCAAGCAGAAGAAGCAGCCTTGTATGCAATTTTGACATGGACTCTGTACTCTTGAAAAACCAGAGCTCGAAATTCTTGCTGAAATCTTGTTTTTTTCCAAGATAATGAGCTGATCCCGCTGATCCACTACAAATATAGGATTGCTCAAGAGATGCTTAAATGTCTCAGGCGGAGAGGCTGTTAAATCATTCATGACAGTATTTGGTAAACCCATC
>NC_077224.1:0-25293 GCF_024763615.1 Phlebotomus papatasi
TCCACTATTGCTGTGGTTGGTGGTAATATATAGAAAGTCCAATAATTAGTTCGGTATAATGGAACTTTGATTCAATTACAAAGTGAAAAAAACACATCGTTATTAGACTTCATCATGAGCTTAATTAACATGTACTTGGTGTACATTATGTAAATATTTCGAAATTACATTGAAAAATCAATTAAAAAGCGTTACCGAATGAAGCGTTAACAAATAGTTTTGGTTTTCACGTAGGGGAAGGCTTTCAGGCTTCGCACAAACTCTAGCTTCAAACACTTTATATTTATCCCATATTCCCTTAATGAATCTGACCTAATTTTTGAGGAAATATATGACTTAAAAAACTCATAAAATATACTCAGAAAATATGTATGTGAAGCATTCAAATCCAAACTGTGCCTGAAAGCCTTCCCTTATATGTAAAAAATTGCATTTTTAAAATCACTTTATTTTGACTATGGTGTTGATTTTACAAACTTCACTATAGTTCTAGAAAATTGTTCGATTTAAAGCTATTTTATGTATTTCACTTTTCTCTTATGAAAGTCATTTAAGTACTAAAAACAGCAATAACGGTTTTGCCAAGCACAGAAGCAAATTTAAATCAAAATAATTTTTGTGTTTTATAGTTTATTTAAATAAAACCACATGTAAAGTACAATCTGTGGCAGGCAATGAATAAAAAAGTGACAAATATGAAAAAGAGGAAAAAAGAGTGAGAAACTATTAAATTTAAAAAAAAAGAAAGCAACTCTAAATTGAAACAATCCTACAACCGAAGATAGAAATAGCCTTTGAATCCTCTGAGGAGACTCTCAAGCCTCAGGGAATAATAAGTATCCGTATATTCAAAAATTAACATGAAAAAAATATGCAACAAATAACAAAAGCGACAGACAATCCTAACCGGCTTATGTAGGTGAGATTCTTAACGTGAGCTAACTCGGAGTGTAGGCAAATTCGATTTAGAGCTGACGTTGGGGGACGCCATTCTGTTATCCTGAATGAAATTCTTGAAATTATACAAATTTTGTATTTAAACCAAAATATTAAGGATTTGGATGGACTGACATAAAAGTGATATATGGGTGAAATATAGACCAGAATGTCCTACGAGGTTCAAATGTTCTAGAAAGTTGTAGCATTTTGTGAGATCTTTCGTTTGAGCCCTCACTAATCAAAATCGGTCAAACAGAACCGGAGATATGATTTTTTGAATTTCGTGAACTTTGACCCCTCATATCTCCGGTTCTATTGAAACCACAACGAACCCACGCCACTTTTTGGAAACCTCATAGCCTAGACTATAACACTCTAAAACAGTGCTGTTCATAATGTCCGTTATATTCAAACGGAATTTAGTCACATTACTTCGTAATTTTTCCTCAGGGTTCGGAGCAAATCGTGAAAATCGAACATTAGAAAACATAAATTACGCGTAATAAATAATCAATAATTTGTTACGTGGAGTAATTTATTAATACATTTTTATACTGTGTGACCCATACTTTGAGATTTAACATAAAATTGAAATTTCAAACTGGTTCTTATGTTATTAAAATAGCAACAATATTTTAAAGTGTATTAGAAACAAAAAGGCTTATGGGTACACCTGCATAATCCTTTTAAAATATTAAAAAAATGTACTTCCAAAATAAAATTTTGTTTTACTTTAGTGTAAAAAAAGTTCCAATAGTGTGAATCTCTTTCCGCTATTAGACTAGTATTGAGTTTCGTAAAATAATAATTTATGACATGATGAATTTTAGTTTTAAATGTAACATTGATAATATCTCAAATAATTGAATAAGTATGAAACCCGGGAAAATAACAAGCAAAATCTTTTGTTTAGTTAAAAATAATATTCAGACAGAAATAAATTTCGGTTAGTGTAAAACTTAAAACTACACAAACAAAAATAATTTTTACACATTTCACAATCTTTTGTGAATTTTATATTTGTATTTATTTTTAATAATTATATTTTACAACATCTTAAAAACTACATCGATCACTTCTGTTATGGCAATTTATATCGAGAGTTTTCTGCCCGTCAGCTTTATTTGTGACATCTAGGTCGTTTGTTGTTTTATTACGAATAAGCACTGTGAGTTTTGAGGAAGACGATGCACGATCTTATTGAATATGACACTCGTAAAGGCCTAGAATACAGCAATTCCCTAGTCGTGAGCTTAGGATACAACTGCAGCTTTCTTTGTTTCATAATACTCAAAAAATTTCACCTCGTGGTATTCTTAGGTATAGTCCAGATGTTCGATAAAACTGTTTCGCGCACACTATAGGCTTAACTGGGCTTGCACTGTGCTAGTACCTGTGATCTGCATTGCTTGAATAAGGATTTTAAGTTCTGAAGTCCACTGTGAAGCTATTGACAAGTTTTTTATTCGACTGCAACATCAACACTCCCAGAAAGATCGGAATTTTGATGAAGAACTAATATAGCTGAAAGCACAGGGCCGAGTTTAACCAATGTGGCATTAAATAATTTTACAACCAGTGCAGTGCAGGGAAATTGATGAGGAATCCCTTATTAGGAGTTTCTGGCTAACTGATGATTCTTTTGGTTAATTAAAAAGTAAAATAATCCAGAACTTATCTTTTAGAGTGAAGGATAATTCTTATCTTTTTATTTCTTATAGTTTTATACAGTGGTTGTGCTTGTTCAAGAATTTTGAACTTTATAGATCAAAGTTAAAGCAATCTGAAAAGTGTGAAATACTTCACCAATTAGACACACTCAAAATTGACGTCAGAGACCTCCTTCTCTTTACTGGGTTCAGCGATCACCATCTCCTCATCAATACTTTTCCCAATTTTGGATAGTTTCAGTCTCATATTCGCTGAGAGGTTTGATTGGCTTAGGCTACTTCTTTGCTTAGACTTTGTTAATTTAAGCTGAGAAAATCCCTGTTCACAGGAATATGTAGTTGGAAATACCGACAGAAATCTATCATATTCAGGGCTGTTTCGACTCACTCCTCTAATTTCTTCGTATGAGGACGAGGAGAATCTTGACGAGAACGATTCGATAAGGTCTTGAATAATTATGGAAAATCTGTCAAATCCTCCGCAGTTAAGTTTTTGACACGCTGGAAAGTTTTCCAATCGTCCACTGCAAAGTTCTTTCTTCAGAGCAGACAACATGTTTATAAAATCGTCTATTTTTTGCAGATGATCCATAATCGACGAATTATGACCCTTTTAGAAAGAATATAATTTCAATAAGATTCTACACAGCTCTTTTCGAAATCCGACTGACGGAGGGACAATGTAACATTTAGATAGATGTTTTGTATCTGGTTAATATTTTTTTTAAATATTTTATGCTGGTGTGAATTAATTTGAGTTGAAGATCAACAGAATTTCCTTCGTACTGTGTTTGTGTTTCATTTTGTAAAAATTAAAAATTATTAATAATACTTGGGCAAACTGCGTGCTTAATAAAAAAAAAAGAAATTAAATGCATCAACGCTTAGTGTTCAGTAGCTAGCAGCCGGATATCAAAGTGCCCGATATCGGAGATAGCTGTGTATAAGCACTTAGAGAACATTTAACGATCGCTGTATATATGTTCATAGGCAATAGGTATAAAATTTTACTCATCCACACAGAGTGCACATAGGTATGTGAACCCACGACTCTTGTCGATTGTCAATTGACCGGACAAAGAATTCAAACAATTGAAATTTTGCATAAACTTCGCACTGCTAAATAGAAAACAAACTTAATTTTGTGTAAATACATACTTATGCCCAACGCACAATAACTTTTGTTTGTAAACATGTTTTCAAAATTTTCTATAAGTGTGAGGGAGATGACTAGATCTGGATCTCACTCACTCTCATTGAAATGTCAAAAACATGTTTACTAAAGAAAAGTTATTGTGCGATGGGCATTATTCATCATAAAACAACTAAGTTGTGCATGAAAACCATACAAGGTCGCCAGAAATCAGTTATTTTGTATAAACCTTTAAGAACGAAACGCTTTTCACTGACCAAAAATCAACAAAAACAATAAAAATAAAATCGATACAGAAAATCAATGAAATGTCTGACATAATATAACCATAGAAAATTTAACAAAGCCTGATTCAGTGTTTTTTCACTTCTACTGACAATACGGTCAAAAATAGCCCAAAAAATTAAGTAATTTTTCTGAAAATGCCAATAAATAATAATTTTCACTCAATGAAAAATTTTATGTACGACTACAGTAGTCGCGTATAACAGGCTTTTGTTTAAAAAATAGAAATATAAAGAAATAATAACAATTATCAATGCGATAATTTGAAAATTCGTCACTTATATATACAGGAATCGCTAATACATTATTAATAAATTCCTCAGGCTAACGAAAGACCATTATTATTTCAAAAAATAAGGGAGGAATAAAAAATACCTGAAGTGACAGATTCAAGTCGTTTAGTCGACCAGTGATGTCTGTGAAGAAAGCAATTTCTTTCCAGAATTTGCGACTACTCGTCAACTTCTTTAATTCTTCACTAATCTATTTAGGAAAAACGATGAGTATATTAGAAATGAATATAGAAACTTAAAAGATTAGTGAAAATACCTTAACGTCTTTTCTGTGAACAAAAGATGTTATTTCCTTCCTTAAGTCAAAAAGTCTCTTCAAAGCTTTTCCTCGAGACATCCATCTCACTTCAGTATACATCAAGAGATCTTTGTATGGAGCCTTGTTCTCTTCCAAGTATCTCTTCAAACTCCTGTGTGTCAGTGAGTTGTGTCCACCTCTAAGACCGTTAATTATTTTGAATGCTTTTTTGGGAGCTGGCAATTCTGACAAGAATTTTGCGCTTAAAGCTGTCTGGTGAAGAATGCAATGGTAGTGTCGAAGACCTGGAATGATCTCCAACATGCGTCCATTGAGACCATTGATGTGCCCACACAACGAACGAGCTCCGTCAGTAGTTATACTGAAAAGCTTTTCTGTTAAATTAAACTCTTGCAGTGTGGCCATAACAACTTTGTAAATATCAGCTCCTGTTGTTCTTGTTGGAAGGCACTGCAATTGAAGCATTTCTTCAAATGCTTCTGCTTCTCCATTTAAAATAACACCGCGGACATACATTAATAATTGACTTTCGTCAGTGATATCGGTCGTTTCGTCAAGACAAATTGACACTGAGTCACACCTATGAAGCTTCTGTTTCAATTTTTCCCGTACATTTTCCGAAATTCTACTAATATGTCTCGTCATCGTTGCTCGTGAATGAGGAATTTCCTTAAGCAATTTTGCCGCTGTTGTTTGACCCATCTTGTCCAAAAGGCTCGAAATAATGTCTATGTACACCACAGCATCTGTATAAGGCTTATTTCTTTTTGCTAATTCCATAGACAGGAATTCGGATGCTTCCTTCGGTAGCATATATCTTTCCTGGTCAGATTCGGATTTTCTTTTTTTAGAAATCAAACTTTCCGGCTCCAGGACACTCTGATATCCCTCAAAATTTTCTCCGGCTCGAAGACAGTTTTCCCAATGTTTGGCGAGACGATTTGGCTTTACAGCTTTGTTTAAAAAATAATTATACAATGTCAATAATAGTCATATGAGATATAATCTTAATTTTTTTTATTAATTAACTTCAGAAGTTTTATTTATATAAATATACCTAAAAACGAAACCATTTTTAATGATTTTACAAAATATAGTAATTCGAAGAGATATGAGACAGTGGGAGAAGTGGACCACTTCGCCTGCTGCCTACACCCTACTCATGTTTTCCACCTCATTTGGGCTATTTGTGCTCTTCAACAAATTCAACTCTTCAACAAACTCTTTTAAAAATTGTGCGAAAAAATAAAAACTAAATTTTTGGGTATTCAAAAAATGACCAAAAAGTTTTATTTCTCAATAAGAATATGTGTATTTCGAGATTGAGGAGAGATGGAACACAACAATTTTAGCAACACTTCCGGTGTGAATTTTGGTTAATGCTCTTCAAAATCTTTTCAAGTTAATCTGAAGATATTATTTTCTCTAAATTTCAGGTAAGATTAACTTGATACACTCACAGTGGAATTGTTATCGAAGTAGATGAGCCATATTTTCCACAAAATAAATCATTTTTATTGAAAAACTAAAACAAATTCCAATAAATACAAAGAAATAGCATCCTTGTCTAAAATCAATTTGCTCCTACTAAATTAATAAAATAAAATAAAAATATTTTGCTAAAATTAGGGGTGGTCCATCTCATTCACACTTTTTTTAGTGTCCCATAATACAACTCATTTAAATCAAATTTTTCGAATTAACTATTTTCGTCTATGCTTTTCTAATATTGATATTTCAGTCTGATTTTTTTTTAATTTTTATTAAGAAACTGTAACTGTAATTTGTAATTCTGGTTTTGTAAAAGTAACCCGACATGCGATACAAGGAGTTCAATTACATATTTTCTATAAAAAATTACAACGTCACAGGAAAATCACTTAAGAGTGAGGTATATGAACATTCGTATATTTTTAATTATTATCAGTAAATGGCATGCTACTATAATGAATGCTCTTTAATAATTGCAATTCTGTGGTAAATAACGCAAAATAATCAAAGAATGAAATATTAAAAAAAACCAGAATATTTTACATATTTATACTCATATCATACACTAATAAAATACCGCGTAAAATAAAACCATAACGTCAAAACGTACGTTTTTTTTCCACTAAAATCAAGATTCTGAAAACGCACTGAAAAATCATTAAATAAAGGAAAAACCACTGTTCACTCTATTACTTACAACGAATAATAGTGCCACAGAGGGTGCATCTGGAGAACCACTCATTTATGCGTTCACAATAGTAACTTTTGTCACTAACTCTTTTTATTTTCGGACTCATCTTGGTGTTTTAGGTTAAGAATGAAAGTGTGAAATTTTCTACCTGTCAATCGCACACGAAAGGGCACGATGGTGTATACGAGCTCAAAGAAACTGACCCTCCAATTTGGTATCAAAAAATGACGTCATTGTACAGCTCTGCTCTAAAATTTCATTAACTTGCACAAAGGAATTTTTGAGAAAAATTAGTTTTGTATTTTGATGAATTTTGACGCTATCGCAGCGCCCCCTGGTGTGCCCTTTTGAACTTCCATCTGAAAGTGCTCATCGAGACGAAACCAAAAACCCAAAATGTAGCTCAAAATGTTAATTAGAACCGGAAATATAGGCCGGTCAATTTTCGCACTTTGACCCATTATAGCTCGGGTCAGGGGTTATCGATCGACTTTAGTATTTTTTGTTTGATAGATATAATCTGCGGCTACAACATAGGGTGGAATCACCACTTCTCGCCAGTGCCCCACTTCTCGCCACGTATATTGAAATCGCTATTTTTCACGATTTATGAAATAAATGAGCCGCAGTTACTTGTATTTTTATTGTTGCTACGTATAGAGTCGAAAAACACTATTTTTTTGTTTTGAATTTAAATGTTTGAGCATTTTTGGAGGAATATTTTAAGCAAGTTCATTGAATCCAAAATTTCATACCAAATATAGTAAGTGTCATGAAACTTTTATCGAACAAAATTTAATTTTTTAAAAAGTAATTTGCCTATTGAACATTTAATTACATTCGGCGAATGCATAAAGTTTGTATTTAGTTAGTTAATATTTCATTTTATATTATTTTTATGTAGAAATGAGCCATGGCGGAAAGTGGGAATATTCTAAAATTAATTCACCATCTGTCGCCATAGCTTTTCAATAGGCGACGCTAACTTCACTTCATAGATTCTCAGTTGTCAAATCTACTTTGTTTACTTTCTGCAATAGTCTAATAATTTGATTTCTCAAATAAAAGTGAATATAAATCATTTAATGTGAGTAATAATAAGGTGATCATGAGGAAAAAGAAATGCTGAATGTATTCTTTGTATATTATTGCTCAAAATAATCGAGTTTGAACTTTTCCAAGTGGATGGCGAGAAGTGGTTACAGAACTGGCGAGAAATGATAAAAATGGCGACAAAGTGGTTATTTTTGCATTGTCAATAAAAACCAGTTTTATAGGTACTCCTGCGTTAAATTGTAGGACAATTGTTTTGACGAATCTAGAGTCAATATATCTAAGTAGCTTTGTGTCAAATTTGAGTTATCTGATAATAAGGGGTCAAAAGTTATAATACAATTAATTTCACTTTTTCCTAAAAGTTGCGATGAGTGGTTACTCCACCCTACTAAAATTTCAGCCCGATGCACAAGGGAATTTTTGAGTTATTTAACTTAGGAAATTGAAAATTTTTCTTTTTAATAATAGCGCCCCTAGCGGTAGATTTATGAAGTTTTGATGTTTGAAGGGGAAGTGTCATTTCACGAGAGCTTTCCAAAACGCTCTCACTTTTTAAATTTTGAGAATTAGAACCGGAGTTATGGCCATTTCAAGAAATTATTTTTGGACCTTTATAGCTTGGGTCAGGGGGTCTGGGGACTTTAAGTTTGGTATTGATCGAAAGCTCTAAGGGCCAGCTATAACATACTAAAATTTGAGCCTGATCGATGCCATAGGCGTGGAGCCATTGAGGAAACAAAAAAGGGGGGTATTAAAAATGGTGGAAGGAGATATATAACCTTTGCCAAAAACCGCAAGTCGATATCTCTCTTAGTTTAGTTTAGGTGCTATTAAGCTCCAAAGAGCGGCCGGACGGACGGACGGTAACGGTTTTTATCCATCCATATATTCTCATGATCAGGAAGTGTCAAAACACGTTTTGGCAAAGTTTGGGCGCGATCAGAGGACATGAGATTTTGTTAGGATAATTGTAGGTGAGATTGTTAAGAATTTCATCTAATAATATATCATGAGGCTCCATGCATTAAATATTGTTGTTTAATTAAGAACCTATTCGCTTCGCTTTTAATCTTATGTCCTCAGATAGAACTCAAAATTTTTCATAATATTTCTTACAAATTCCTAATGAAAAAAGGGTAGCAAAGAGTCCCAGGCTTTGGCAAGTGCTTCAACTCGTGATTTAGATGCTATTTATATCAAAACAACTTTTGCATCATTTTCCATTTACCGGCTCTCAAACGTTCTTAACCGAATCATAAATTAATCAAAACATCTTCCAAAATAGTTTGAAGAGTAACAAAATTGATTTTCCGACAAAAATTACTTATCGATTCATAAACGGTTCACAACTAATTTGAATTGATTAAATCACTCAAAACTCTCAAAACATTTGCCTGAGGCGTATTATCAGTGGATCTCGGATAAAAATTAATTATCGGTTATGAACCAGCTCCATTACCGCTTCATAACCGATTGGATCTGGTTCAATCTTGTCGGAAATTCCGGAATGCTTTTGTTGGCGAAGGAAAGGGATGAGGGAAAATAAGGGGCATGCTAATGGTCCCACAGTCGACTTATGGAGGGGTCCCCTGAAGGTCAAAAGTTTGTATTTCTAATCATTTTGGCTTTAAGCGTGCTAACGCAAGAATATGTTCAGAAAAGAGTGTCTCCGGGGGGGGGGGGGGTGTAAGGTGGAAATTTTGCGGGGTGAAAATCAAGAGAATATACTGCACTCTCTCTGTGAAAATTGAACAATAAAATAATTGATATTGCTATTGAAAAACTATAACTAATTCAGTTTGTCGCTTGCAGTTATTATTTTAAAAAATCCTAGGTTAGTTATTCTTGCCGAAAAATGTATAAAGTTTGTCAGTAGAGGAAAGAGCCCATGCTTTGAACGGTCCCAAGCTTTATAATGACTAAATTTTTTCTATGTTTTTCAATAAAAATGACTTATCGCACTTATGTTTTAAAAACTGCCAAAAAAAGTGAAGTGTCCTAAAGAGAAAGTGTCCTGTTTTTAAAATATATTATGGCGTCACATTTATTCAGAAACATAGGAAAAATTTAGTCATTATGAAGTTTGGGACCATCCAAAGCATGGGCACTTTCCCCTACATTGAATGTATACACAAATTAATATTTTTCTTGATGGAATATCGTCGGTTCCGAAGAAGACTATATTGTAAGTCCAAAATGTAAACTTTACAGGAAAGAGGTTTAAAGTTTGACAGCTAAAATTTATTTTCATTAATTTCACTGCAATTAGTATACTTACAGCTTTTGAAACTATTTCATCATACTTACGCATTGAATATCTTCTAGTTACTCATTAATTGGGTACGCTGATTTTAAGTTTTTTCTTGAAACTTTTTCCAGGAATATCTTAATCAACATAAAATTTTGTGGGGATACAGATCTAAGATTTCTGCATCCAATGATGCCATCTTTTTATACTATTGTAAGTAGTCTTACAATAGTCTTTTGCGGAACCGACGATATTTTTTAAAAAAAGTCCTGAAATTTTATTTGAAATTTACTCCAAAACTTTAACGCAAACATTTTAACTTTATATCTAAATTCAAAATTTTTGAATGACTGTTTGAGACAGTTGTCTTAGTGCATGACATGATTTAGGTGGGGTCACTGTACCCCTATACCCTGCTCTACCACCAGTAACTAAAAGAAGAGCAGTAAAGAAAGCAAAAGCAGATGCCAAGCATAAACTATCCTGCTTATGCTATTTGCAATCACTGTCCTGTTGTTTATTTAATCCTTTCTTTAGTTCGTTTAAATTAATTGGACAGCTTTTAAAACGAGAAATCTTTTTTTTATTTTAAAGTCTTATGTTATTGTTCAAAGAAACTACATTAATCAACTAAATTAAAAGAAAGTTGTTTAAGCCGTGACTAAATTTAGTACAAATGCTTTGCATCGATATGGTTTATAAATGATATTAGAATGAAGTTTAAGTGAAAAACCATAACTAAACTTTCAATAATGTAATCATACTGATAAACTTAATAAATATTTTTACAGATTGCACTCTTTTGGTGTCGGCAGCTACCCATTAAACAAGATTAAACAATCAAACCCATTAAACAATCTCTACCCTGATTTAAAATCTGAGTGAGAGATTCTTTTTTTTAGATTAGTTACGCTATATAAATAAAATGGTGTTCGTGATACCGATGAATAATAAAAATTTCAATTCAATGACCGTTAATGACGTATGTTTTAAGAAGAGCCCTCCTCATTCCCTTAATATTTTTTTCTTTACAATAATCATTTATTTATTAATGTGTAAGGAACTAATTCCAAAATATGTACATTCCATCTCCAGCATACTAAATATATTTTCTGAATGAGTTAATTAAACACAGCTTCAAATTTATTGCAAGTCAAATCAAATTGTTATGGATTGGAGAAAATAAAATGCCTATGAAATTATGCAAAGTAATTTTGCCATGACAAAATACCAACAAGCATAAAAAATTTATGAGAAAATTGTCAGGATACAACGTTGTAGTAAAGTGTTTTAGTGCCTTAATCAAGAGCCTTGAAATTTTTTTTACAATTCTTTTAGGTGTGAATCAGAAAAAATACAGCGTTATCACGATAGAAGATTTATTTATCAGAAGTAAAAAATACTGAAGAAAGCAGGAAAGAAAATAGGGTTCAATATTCAAGCGGAAATTTGTACAGTAACTTTGAATTTAATGCATGAAGTTATGCAAAACCCTTTAGGGATTGTATTGCCAAAATTTTCCAATTCTGCAGCTCTTGTAAATTACTTCATTCAGTGTAAAAATAATTTTATCCAAAAATTCGGCATTTAACCCTATATTTCAGAGGTGAGCAAAAACTGTTTGAAACCGAACAAACGGCAAATGAAAATGTTACGTCAATAATGAATAATAATAATAATAACAATGCTGGCACAACATTCCATGAAGGAACTAGGCCTTTATTATATTTACTGGGACCCATTATTAGAGAGATCTTGCTCTCAGATACAATATATGGTAAAATTTCATCAAAATCGCTTCATAAACACCGCAAATATGGTCCAGTCAAGATATTTTTGGTTATAGCTCAGGTCAGGTAATATCGAGGGAGTAGTGCGATCCACCGTTGGAAAGGTCTCGACCTCAGCTACAACACACTAAAATTTAAAGAAAAAGCATCGTCTAGTTTTCGAAATATTTTAGATTGATTAATCGAAAATCTATTTTTCTGATAATTGTACCTTCGATTAATCGGACCTTCGATTAAATCGTATGAAATTGGGGTGTCATAAGGGTTGTAGTACAGTAGTACTCCACTTTTATATTTTATCTCTTCGGAATTTCGGCTTCTTGGAATATTGGCTTTCGGAATTTTGTCCTGCGCCGAAGGATTTTATTGATTTTTCCTAAAACATGAAATTCACAAAAATTGAGGGCCAATTTTTGAAACTTTCACTCGCACCCGCGAGCTCTTTAGTGGCTGAGAGAAGTTGACTCGCACACCCCGCAGATTCTTGAGTATGTGCAACGAGTAGTTTATGCGAGTTTATGTTATAAAGAAGTCGTTACAGAAGGATTTGAATCGGCGGGGTGTGGGAGTCAATTTCTCTCGGCCACTAAAGAGTTCGCGGGTGCGAGTGAGTTTCAAAATTTAGCCCTCTGGTTTAAAATAGGATATTTTGTGATTTTTTGAGAAAAAAAAACCTTGTTGTTTGCGTTCCAATAACGTTTTAACTCTTTCGTCTCTTTTGGGACTCTGAGTACCCAAAGCAGCATATGAATATTTAGTGAAAAATAATGTTTTTTTAATTATTCAGAACTGATATAAATCCGATTCTTGTAGATGATTACAAACTATAAGGATGTCCAAATGTAAGATATTTTTTGTAGGACCTCAATTAATTCCTGAGCTTAGATATTTTTGATTAAAAAATGGTGAAATTGGCTTGCAGCATATGCTGTGGTCCGGAAAGAGTTAACTCAGGCTCGCAGCATATGCTGCAAGCCAATTTCACCATTTTTTAATCAAAAATATCTAACCTCTAGAATTAATTGAGGTCTTATAAAAAAATATCTTACATTTGGACATCCTTATAGTTTGTAATCATCCACAAGAATCGGAATTTTATCAGTTCTAAATAATTAAAAAAACATTGTTTTTCATTGAATATTCATATGCTGCTTTGGGTCTCTTTTGGAACTCTGAGTACCCAAAGCAGTATATGAATATTCAGTGAAAAACAATGTTTTTTAATTATTTGGAACTGATAAAATTCCGATTCTTGTTTTGTAGGACCTCAATTAATTCCTGAGCTTAGATATTTTTGATTAAAAAATGATGAAATTGGCTTGCAGCATATGCTTCGGTCCGGAAAGAGTTAAGGAGGATAATACTAAATTTTGCTCCCCTTCTTACTAAAATCCTGGCTACGCACTTATTAATTTTTTTTTGATTTTTTTATAAAGCATCTTTGTATCTAAAAAAAAATTTAAATCAATGTTGCATAATTTCCGTGCTATTTATAAAAGAATTGTTCATGCAGCGTATGCTTTGTAGTGGTTAAAAGGGTTTAAAATTAAATTGCCCAATAAGTCAATTGAAGGTTAATTGTGGTCTGAAAATTTTGGCAAAATCTGTACATGTTCCTCATAGAATTTACTTTCTATATACGTATCCTGTTTAGGTCGGCTTTTACTGCTTTTCCCGCGTTTGCTTTATTTGCTGCATACGTTTCATGAAAATTTTACATTGGGAAGTGAAGTGCCAATAAGGAAACCAACAGCAGAAATGCAGAGCAATAAGAGAGAAACGGAAGAAAATGCATGTATTTGACTCGAGGATTTATTTTTATTTAGCCCTTTGTGATAACGAATAATCTTGGGCATTCTCGCATGAAGATGATTACAATTTGATCAAAGCTATCGCAGAGTCTGCATTCACAGAAGTCCCTGCATCTCCTTCATAAACTGCATGTAAGCGTCATCCTTTGTGGGTCCCTTCTTCTGAGCTGCTGGTCCACTAGCAGCCGGAGCATTGGCACTCGGATGCATCTGCACCAGTTGCTCATGACTCGGAGCCCTGGAATGGGCGAACTGGCTGTACTGCGTATGCTGCACTTGCGGTGGCTTCGACTTCTGCTTCTCCTCGCGCTTCCCACGCAGCGCCGCCGGCAGAAACCGCGTCACGTCGGCACTGAGATTGCGGATCTGTGGCTTGGCGGTGATTGTGGCACTCTTGGGATCCTTGGAGGATACCAACTGCGGTCCAGCTGAGAGGATATTGCCGCCCAAGGGATTGTGCTGATGATGATGACCCTTGGAATGACGCGGAGGAGGTCCCATTGGGGGTCCTGGTGGCATCCGGATGCCCATTCTCGGCGGCATTCCCGGTGGTGGTGGTGGCATCCGGATGGCTGACATTCCTGGCATTCCGGGACGCAGGGGAGGTGGTGGTGGTCTAAACAGAAGGTTTTGCTGAGCTGGTGACAAGCCCAAGGGAGGAAGGGTCATTCTTGGTGGATGTGGTGGCCTAGGATTGGGTATAGCAGCTGGAGGCTCCTTCTCAGGCTCTTCAACCGTTTTCTCTTCGGATTCTTTCTCCTCCACAGGCTCTTCTGCATCACCTGTTTTCTCCTGCTCCTTCTTCTTCTGCACACTCTCCATCTCTTTCATGAACTCATCGATATTCTGCCCAGACAGTGCCAAAATTCTCTGCTGCAGGGACGTCGGCTTCAAGGATTCATCATCAACTTCCGGAGGAGGCTTTTCCTTGATTCTGTGTTCATCTGAGAAACGGATACTTTTGATCTTTTTGGGTTTTGGTTCTTCATCGTAGTCCTCATCGAACTCCCGCATTTCCAGAAGATTTGGCGGAGGTCCTGGTGGACATCCTGGAGTATCTTTCTTTCCTTTCTGCGGCAATTTCTCCTCTCTTACCTCCGGTGGCTTTTTCAGAATACTCTGCTGGACATTGGGGACGTAGGGAGTGGCTTGGACAGATGTGGGAGGCAGCGGGATTCGACTCTGAGCACCAACATTCCCACCTCCGCTTCCCTGAGTGGGCGCTGATGGAGCAGATTCGGACATTTGAGGCAAGGGAATGTCGTCAATTTGCACCGATTGGGCATGTTTTACACTCTCATAGTACTGACTTTCTTGTTCCTCCGCTTCTCATAATCTACCTCTTTCCGCTTAAGCTCTGCCCAGAGTTCCGGATCGTCAGTGTGCTGAAAGCCAAAAGTTCAATTGTTTTAAAATCATCAAGAAACCTACCCAATTCACTTACATAGAGTCTCATAACTCGATCAAAGGTCTCTTTCAGCTTTTTCCTCTTCTCCTTCAGGACCTTTTCATTAAGTGGAGAAGGCTGATAGACATTGTACTCTGGAAGGAAAGGGATCCATCAGCAATTTGCTGGATGTATTATTCTCAGCTAATTATTACCCATCTCGTCGATTTTCTCCATTTCCTCAATTATCTGGGAGGGATCCTTGCCCTTCAGCACAGCAGCCCGCACCATTTGTCGCTGTTTCTTATTTTTTTTCAGCTCCTTCTTCCGGGCTTCCTTGCCTGGGATGGAGAAGCAAAATCAAAACAATGCAGATATCTCTGAATATTTCCAATTTAAGTTCGGAATACTTACGAGCCTGGTCAGTGGGATTCATGTATTTACCACTCTTGGTGGTATTTATTGATCTTCGTCCCATTTTCACAGGTTTTTTTGGTCAAAAACTTAAGAATAAAATACCCCCTTTTGCTAACCAAAACATCAAACATGCACACCACACCACTGGCAGTGGAATTGGCATGCAAGTAAAACAAAAATTCACCTCACTTTACCAGGTCCGATCTTGATTTTTTGATTTCAGAATACCAAAATCTTGAAATTTTCTTGATCTTGATCTTGATCTTGGTCTCAGAATTGAGGCCAATGTTTAACACATGAAAAAATTAAAGAAAGATTTTATTTCAAAATAGCACAAATTTGAATAAGAGTTTATCAAATTGAAATTAAATAGGCTTTATGGTGGGCTATGCTTCACGAAAACGCAAAATTTTGGGATCACTGTAGGCAGGTACCCACAAACGGGCAAGGGCCACGGCCAGCGATCACCTCTTTTCTAAATGCGGCCCTGCCTCCTTCAAATTCACCACTCAAAAATATAAACAAAAACATCTGTTTTTGAAATTGTGCAATTATCCTGGAAAATTCTCTGATTTTCCACTGTATTTCCCAATTTGTTATCAGTGAAAAGTGAAATAAGAAAATGATGCAGCAATTGGAAGAGTTGAAAGACGATGAACGCCCCTCAAACACGCTGGAATTGTTCTCTGAACTTCCGGATGTCATGGAAATGATCCAGAACATTGAGAATCTCCACAAGAATAACTTTGAAAGGGCATATGAGAAATACTCAGAGATACTGTCGAGATACCAGGAGCAACCCCATCTCCTGGATCCCCATTTGAGTGAAATGGTAGTGGAAATTCTCCAGTACATCCGACACCATTCCAAAGTAGAAGTGCATCATTATGCCTTTAAGTATCTCTATCAGCTGTCCAAGGTACGTTCCTACAAGACTTTTGTTAAATTCCTCCCCCATGAAATTAGTGATTTGGATCTGGTATTGGGGATGCTGGAGAAGCAACATTTGGATGATCTTGAGAATTGGGAGAGTAGGTATATTTTGCTGCTTTGGCTGTCAATTCTTGTACTCAATCCCTTCCACATGAGCCGCCTGGATGCCTATCCCCAACAGGATGGTACTCCAGGTGGTGGGAGTAAGATGGAAAGGATTTACAAGCAGTGTCAGATGAATTGTGAAAATAATGATACTTGTTCTGGAGTGGCAGCATTCCTGTCGTCCAGATATTTGGTCAGGACGGATGTCAAAGATGTCCTGTTGCCAAGATTTTTTGACTGGATCATTGAGGAGAGCAAGAGTGAGCAGGGGATTAAAATTGGGCAATTGAGTGCGATTTCTGCAATTCTAAAGCATGGGAAGAGGGAAGATCTCCTGTCACATACGAATAAAATCCTTCAGTGGATTGTTGGGTGCAATTTCAAAGTCTCCACAGACTATCTCAAGCATCTCCATTATGTAAAGATTATTCAGAGATTGGGGCTGGTTTTGCTGAAGCCTCGATTGGCCAGATGGCGATATCAGCGTGGGTCGAGATCAATTGTGGCAAATTTGGAGCGTCCGGGAGTCAAGGAAGAAGCCTCTGGGGAAGATACCTTTTCCGGAGGGGATGTTTTGCAGCCTCAGGAAGAGATTGTAGTTCCGGATGAGATTGAGGACATCATAGAGGAACTGCTAGAGGCCCTAAGGGCTGCTAGCAGTGGAGTTCGTTGGTCAGCAGCTAAAGGGATTGGAAGGGTGACTAACAGGCTGCCGAAATCCCTGGGGGATGAGGTTGTGGGAACTCTAATTGAGATGTTCAATCCACTGGAACCTCATGAAGCCTGGCATGGAGCTTGCCTTGCCATGGCCGAACTGGCTAAGCATGGGCTCCTGCTCCCTCAGCGTCTGACCATCATGGTCCCAATCCTCCTCCAAGCTCTGGTCTATGACGAAATGAAGGGCTATATGTCCGTAGGCCAACATATCCGGGATGCAGCGTGCTACATGAGCTGGGCCTTTGCCAGAGCCTACAAACCCAATGATCTCCAGCCTTTTGTCCAGAAAATTGCCTCTGCTCTCCTGGTTACCACTTCCTTCGACCGGGAGATTAACTGCAGACGAGCAGCTTCTGCTGCTTTCCAGGAGAGTGTCGGAAGGCTGGGCAACTTCCCGCATGGAATTGATATCCTCACAGTTGCAGACTTCTTCTCTGTGGGCATCAGGAATAATTCCTATCTCGTAGTCAGTGATTTTATTGCCCAGTTTGAGGAATACACCAAACCCCTAATTGATCATTTGATTGAGAAGAAGGTCAATCATTGGGATTTGTCCATTCGAGAACTGACAGCAAAGACTCTCCACAAACTCACGAAGCACGATCCAAAGTATATGAGAGATCAAATTGTTCCCAAACTCTTTGACCTCACGGACTCACTGGATGTCAATACGAGGCATGGAAGTGTCCTTGCCCTGGGAGAGATTGTCTTAGCCCTGAAATTGATCCAGGAAGATCTGGTTACGAAGGAGATTGCTGAGAAACTCAATGGATTGATTGAAAAATTTACAATGCGAGAACAATTTCGAGGAATGAGTGGTGAGATCATGAAACCCGCTTGTACGGATTTCATCAGGAACTGCAGCATTGCGAGGATTCCTGTCACAGCAGCTTGTCTGGGAACCTGGCAGCAGCTCATCGACAAGTGTCTCACGAACAAAAATGCCCAGATCCGGGAATCAGCTATTGCATCCCTAAAGCCCCTCTGCGAATCTTTCTATGCAGCCGGAAGACAGGATTCCAATTCCAGCATCATCGAAATCTACCTCAAAGGAGCAGAAAATGACCTCGAAGAGCACATCCGGATGGGCTTCCTAGCAGCTCTGGGAGCTCTTCCTAAGTTCATGTTCATTCAGAAATTCGATGCAATCCTCGATATCCTCACGAAGCAGTGCCTTGTACCTATCCCAGCAGCCTCCACTGAGAACCCCATCACGGCTAAATGGTCAGAAGCTCGCTGCGAGAGCGTCAAAGCCCTCACGAATATGGTGCAAACCGTGGGATTTGCCAATGATCAGTATTTTGGCAATCCAGCAATTCTCGGAAGAGTTTTTGAGTGTCTACTAAAAGCTCTGGATGAATACACTTTAGACAATCGAGGAGACATTGGAGCATGGGTTAGGGAAGCCAGTATGAATGGGCTTTTCTCCATCATCACCACCTGCCCGCAGGAGCTCCTCCGTCCGGATGTCGTGCACGAGATTATGACGCACTTCTGTCAGCAGGCAGTGGAAAAAATTGACAGAACAAGGGGTCTGGCTGGGAAGCTATTCTGCAATCTCATTCATCATGAGCCTGCAATTCCGCACATTCAGCATCACGAGAGATTGAAGGAGATCTTCCCAGAAGACAGCAACTCCGTGCTCTGGCTCTTTGCTGATCACACTTTCCCGCTCTTCTGCTCCATGCTGACGCTTCCTGTCTACTCCAGGAGGATCCTGCTGGGACTGTCAGCCAGTATTGGACAACTGACTGAATCTTTGGTAAGTGCGATCACTACCATTTTCCCCTAGAGTTCTGCTCTAGCTCTACTCTAGGCTAGAGTGGTCAAGGCAATATTCACTCGAAAGTTTAGATTGATCCAGAGATTGAGGAATCCATTGATAAGCGAGGTTCTATTTAGTGTCAAGTCAAGGGTATGGACAGGACCTTAGTAAAAGAGGGCCAAAATGAAGATCATCAACCAAAACCTTTTAAATTTTATACTTGAAAAATCAGCATCAATTTTATTTAAATCTGATTTTGATGATTTTAAGTGGTTCATATAAGCTTATAAACAGTTTTCATTAATTAAAAAAAAAGAACAAATTAGCTTTTTTGTTTCAAGAAAGGCATCAAAAGCAACTTTGGATTTTTTTTAAGTTTCTTAGGAAGACTTCAAAAAGATTTCTGTTTAGAATTCACCATAATACTATTTTTATATGGTTTTTTTATGATCTCAAATTATAGGACACGAACATTTCCACAAAAAAATCTCTAAAACGTCTAAAATAATTCCAAATGAGCTTTTCTTGAGTGGAAATTTCGAAAAAAAAAACGTTTCTTTTATGTACATATTTAAAATAAAATAGTAAGTATTTAATTTAAATCCAATCTTTCGGTGTGTTTCGTAAGCTGAAAGGTTACTAAAGTCACCAATAAGACTTTTTCTTGAAGAAAGTAGCGGAAAATTGATCAAAAATGGTATGAGAAATACTCTTTTTACAATCTTAAAAACTCTGAAAGTTTTTTTTTTCAAAAATTCAATGCTTAACCTTTTTTGATTATTTTGGGGTATAGATTTAACTAGGTATTCCGTAAAACCAAGACGACATTTTACCTTTCTTTGAGAAAAGTTGATCAAAAATTCCCCAAATTTTTCTTGAAAGCATATTTTAAATATTTAAAAATTAGATTTTGCACAATGCTTTTAATATCTTTTATGGCGGAAGCGAAGCGAATTTTGAAAAGGACCGGAACTTCTATGGAATACCACCGATCTCCGCATTTTGGTAGGTTTAGTGTCAAAAGCGTTTTGGGTAAAAATGTCCTTAAAGTGAGCTAAATCTTCATGTTCTTAAATTATTTTTGGTATTTATACTTTTATTTACTTTTTTTTAACATAGTGCAGGGAGGCAACGGTCCTTCTATGTCCCCCGTTTGCAACGTCCTTTCCTTGTTTACTGTTCAATTATCATGAAATAGTAAATTCCAGAAATATTAAAAAGGGTCGAATGGACAAAATTAAGTGTCTTATGACCTAAAAAACATACAAAATATTCAAAAGAGCTGTTCGGGGGGTCCATCTTGTGGTAGGGGTCCCATCAGCATTGCCTCTTTGCTACTCTCTATTATACGTCATTGGAGTTATAACATTTAAAGCTTCTTTTTTCAAGCTCCTTTAGTGATTATGAGTATTTAAATTTAGAATTTAGAGTATTTTGAAAATTATTTTATTGATATTTTATCAAAGTTTCAGAAAATTGTTGAACTTGAAAATTCGTTTATCAGACATTCTGCACCTTCTGCACTGTCCGATTTCCCTACTTTTATTCTACACTTCAAAAAAGGAAATTCAGGGATTACTTACCAAAATGGAAGTCAGAGATTTGATATTTTTACTCATGATGGAAAATTATTTGTTAGCTCTCTACTATTTCCCTTCACCACATAACACTTTCTTAACATTTTTTTAAAACAAGATGAAAAACATACATTAAGAACACGCGATTTCATTTCCGTTTTTTTAGTTGCTTCGATTCCTTCAAAGTAATCTTTTTCTTCCTTCCATGAATATCTTTCCCCATCCGGCTAGCACATTTTATACTTACTAAACATTTAATAAGTGCTCAATTTAATTTTTAGTACAATTTTAATACAATTGTATTGTACTTATTTTTCATTACCATTAATAACTTATAATAACTCATGTTAACCCCACCGTACCTTGCGGCCATCGCCGTCTTAGTGTTGGTGACCAACTTCCAGGGTAAAACGATGGAAAACCCCTTCATATAGGTTGGTAAGAAATGGGCCTAGCCATAATAGCTGTTTGGCTACTGTGCACAACAAATTGTTGTAATTAAAAGGAAAAAAAAACAAGAAAAGAAATAAAAAAACATGAATTATACAAATAATAATTGACATCAAACAGTGAGCCTTTAAGATATATCATTAGATACAGTAACCAAAGAGATGAAATTTCTGATTCAAACACCAGAAAAGAATTGACTAAAGCTCCGATTGTTAAAATATAAGTAAAAATAGCAAAATATTTTGTAAAATTCGATAAATGACAGCGGCTGCCACTTGGCCCCTCCGTGACACTTTTAGTTAGGTACGGTACGAAGTGTTAAGTTGGTCTGATCATGCAGCGAGTCTGTGCCAGAATGTGAGTTATTATCTGTCAATTCTGAGACGCCACAAAACGTTTACCCCGGAATAATAATAATGGTGACACAACGTTCCATAGAAGAACTAGGCCTTCCCGCAAGGGGAGTTCGGGACATCCATTATTATTTTTTTTTATCGTCTTTTTGCGGATTGTTGGGTCATTCATTGCGACATTCTTAAAAGAATGAGACTGTTGATACACATCTATATTAGTTACAGAAAGTGCAGCTAGGGGAATGTAGCCATGGTTCGCACAGAGCGAACCTTCAAACGATGCGCATTTTCTCTTTGTTTGCAAAGAGCTGACTTACCATTTCTCATCTCATTTCATGGCCTTAATAATTATCTATCTTTTGGCTAAGAAATGACGCACTAGCTATAAAGAGAAAATTTGCGTTGTTTGAAGGTTCACTCTGTGCGAACCTTACCAACATTCCCCTATCGTTTAATTTTTTTCAGAATCGACGGTCGATACTATCGAAAACAAGTAATCATGTCACCCCAGGTCTCTTCTAGTTCCTCTATTCAAATACATATATGGAGCTAAACTTTTTTTTCAATGCTGATAAGCAAACACTTAGAAGACTCGCCGTATCTTTTAATAGTTGCGTGCATTATATCTTCTCCTTAGGTCCGTTCGACCATGTATCACCATTTGTGGATGGAGTTGTTGGAAGGGACTTGCTGACCCTTTTTCATTGTCGCGCTGTATTTTTTGTGTCGCGTCTTTTGATTTCTGGTACTCCAGGATATCTTTCATGCCTGCTTGTTCGAGGTTCATCTGCACGGGTTCGGGGATTACTGGTGCAAAAGTCTCGCTCGGATATTCTGTACAGAACTCCCTTCCATCGAGGAGTCATTCTGTACAACGAGACACCCAGAAAAGCTTAAATCTCGCTTGAGTCGATTAAAATTAAAATGCATTTTCTGAGGACTTAGCTTTCTCCCTTGTGTGGCCTTGTTGCATGTTTTTTTTTTACTTTTTCTTAAACTGATTGTAAAGGGGGCAACCCTAATTTCAGTTAATAAAATTATTATTATTATTATTATTATTATTATCTGTAGCTCGTATAAGCCCGCGGCTCTATTAGGGATTAATAATAATAATGAATCAATGAAATTTGAAAGAAGTTCTCATTTTGCATTGCAGATTAAGTATTCATCAGCATCATTCTTTCAATTCCTCAAATCCAATCCGGATCATGTGAAGCGAATTGGGGAAGAGATTATTGCGGTATTCCAGGAGAATAGCCTCAATGAGAGAGTTACTTACCCAATGCTCAATTTCTTGGATCTATTGATCAGTTCTGGGACAATTGATAGCCTTCTCTGTGATGCATCTGAAATATTTCCGGATGAGATCTTTCAGTTGGTTAGCAATGAAATTGCTGGCCAGAAAAAACTCTACAAACTCATTTCCAGTATCAATGTCTACTGTCAGCTAATACAAGTGCCACGGCTATGTCCCAAGATTCTGTCAAAGTTGATGGTTTTCTTGGGACGTCCTCATGTCCATGTGAGGAAGACAGCAGCAATTAAGCTGTACGAGGCACTAATTGTCCATGGAGATGGTTCGGGGATTGACGAAGAGAATATGGATGAGGTGCTGAATTTGCTGTCCGAAACGAATTGGGGACAGGATGTTGCGGAAATTCGTCCCATCCGGAATGAACTGTGTCGTTTGTGTGGAGTCAAGGTTCCAGTGAGTGTTGCCAGCAAGGCCAACAACTAACATTCTCTGCTATTTATAAATCTTTTGTATTTCGGCAAATAAAAAGTACTGAAGAAATTTTTTTTGTCATCTTTATTTGTGTAAATTACGATATCGCTATTCAATTTAATTTAGCAATAATAAGTTATTCTAGAAAAAATCTGTCTCGTTACAAAAATGCGTTGCAAAATGCGGTATAATTGTGTCAATGTGTTCCTTCTCTTGGAAAATATTTTCAATATATTCTTCGGTAAAAAAGTCTCGTGTCTATTTTTTTCTGGGTTTCGCACTAGTTTTCTCTCATCTAGGTATTTTTTTTTATATTAAAAAAAAAAAAACATTGGACAGTTTTGGCAGTTCTCTGAGTGTTTTTTTTTACTTTCCTTATAAAGTTTATCTCTCTTTTACTTCCCCTAATATTTTCTCGTTTTTCCTTTTCTTTTTCAGTGTGAGTGACTAATATTATGCGTTATCATTTATATAAATATAAATATCAAGAATGACTTCTTTCAGCTTTCAACTCTTGTGTGAAAGAGATTAATTTATAATATATTTAAAAAAAATATCATTACAATTACGGGAAATGCAATCTTTTCGCCACTTATCAAAGAAATGTCTCATTAAACTTTTAATCTTCAAAAATAAAACATGATTGCAGTTTATTGGCTGGTGTTCAAATCAAAAAAAAAATAAAGAGAGGGAAATAAAATCCACATGGAGTACAAATTTAAAAAAAAATGAGATAATAATTATATGATATACGGTGTATTAATATAAATAGCATTAATTAATTAAGCACAATACATTTAAAATATGTTTTCTTTTAGGTAGTTTTTTCTTTTATCGAATATGCTTAGTATTCCCACTGCGTGGCTGAATCTGATCCTCCTTCCACTATTCTGAATGTGCCATTTTTCGTGGCACCTAAGTACCTTCCATCGGTGGAACTGAAAGACAAAAACACCAAGATTTATGCTAATCTATCACGCAAATTACCATTTTGCAGGAGAATCATTCAACATTAAAGCCTTGTAAACTTTCCCATTTCTTCTTCTTTTTTTTCTTCCTCAAACCAGAAGAAAGCAAAAATATTTTTATTCAAAAAGCATCTTCAAAATAAAAATTAGCATAACTACATTCATAAGTATTTATTTTTAGAAAAGTTGTTCAACTCTCAAAAATATATAACTTTCTACTAAACCCCAAAAAAATAAATAAAAAAATAAAGTTTGCAAATTATGCAAAATTCACACGCGTATGAATATTTTAACGGATCTTCTGCAAAATTTATTTTTCCACCTGATTCATCTCGTCAATCAAAACTTCTTAATTATCTATCAATATAAATCTCAAAAGTGTGTGAAAAGTTTTTACAATCAATTAGCGATGATTAACTTCAATAAATATTTTAATTTGCGGTTGTTTAGCTAAAGATCTCTTCAAAAAAAAAAAAAACAAATCTCCTGCACGAATAACAGTTTGTAAATTGTAATTATCTGTTTAATAGGACACTAATTCGTTTTTGTAAACATTCTGCAACGCAACAAACCCAACAAACATAAATGTTACGGAATATACCATGGGAAAAATTTATAAGATTGTTTAAGGGCATTTACAAGTACCGCCAAACTCCCCGTTCTTACTAAAAAAAAAACATTCTTATTGCTATTTCCAAAGCAGCAATTATTGCCGTTCTAAATAATGGGGCCAGGGGGTATCAACCCTAATGATAATTGAACCTTTCTCACTTTACCCTTTTGAAATGTTTGCAGATATTGCACTTTGACTCAAACAAATTTGGTATTTAGTAATTCTTAATTTCAGTCAAAAATATGGATTATGCATTTTTGGATTATGGAAGGGAAGAGTACTTTAACACAAATAATTTTTTTAAAACTGATGTACTGGATGTACTAAAAAAAAAGAATACGAGCCATAATTTATTTAAATTACAGGGAGTTCCGGCTTGATAGAAAATGGACTGAAATAATTTGATATGAATTGCCTGCTATTGGGAGCTATTTTATAATTTTTTTTTTGAAACGCATTTCTTATGTCTCTGGCACACCTTTTAGCTCGGTATAATTTCATGGAATCAAAATTCGCATACTTTTCTTTCTAAAAGGTATTGGATGATTGCATAAGTCCGTAGAATTTTTTCACGCAGGTCGTTAAGGGGTATTTCG